>NC_143485.1:39132224-39285517 GCF_027475165.1 Benincasa hispida | reverse complement strand
CATAGCCCACTCTTTGGGTTTTGACGCCGAGGATACCCGGGTTTTCATTGTAGTGGTGTTATCCCTGCGAACTTGTTCGTGTACGTTCGGATCGTGCAGTAACAGTCGACAGACTTACCGGGTGCTGGTAGATCGGTGGGAAGTTTTCCGCTGCTTTGGGTTCACACATACGAAGACAGTCTTCCTTTGGTATGAACCTCTTTTCCCTATATTTTATTGTATTATGAGCATGTCGTTGATGAGTTTAATATGCATAATTGTTAGTATGGAATGTATATCGTTTATGTTTCGGTCACTGTGAAATCGGAGTGATCTAAGCCCGTTCATGGAACCTTTGTTATGAGATCCTTCACGAACATCATAAGGTGTCAAACTTGTGGGATATAAATGGGTATTTGTGAGGGTAAAAAAATGAAAATAATGAGGTCACAAGATATAAAACAAGACTAGTTGCACAATGTTTTTTTACAAAGACCTGGTATTGATTATGAGGAGACGTATTATCTGATGGTAGATATAATTACACTAAGATATTTAATTGGTCTAACTATGTATGAAAATCTGAACATGCATCTTATGGATGTAATTACAACATATTTATATGGATCTCTTGATAATGATATTCATATGAGAATCCCATAAGGATTTAAGATACCTGAAACATATAAATCAAATTCTTGGGAATTGTATTTAATAAAGTTATAGAGATCGCTATATGGATTGAAACAATGAGGACAGATGTGGTACCATCGCCTGAGTGGATATTTGTTAAAAGAATGATATCAAAACAATCCAATAGTTGCTCATATAATTGTTTATTCTTTGGAAGGGTTTTCTACTGCTATTAAGTAGTATAGGTGAAGATGGTTATAGAATGTTATATTTAGGTTATTCTTCTTCTTCAAATGATGAAGTTATAAAGGATATTTTCTTTTATGAGATTTGAAGGTAAAAAAATGTATTTGAAAGTAAACAAATACTTTCAAAAAGTTTTTTACGTAAATGCAATGAAGAATAATTTTCATTTTAAGATTACAAGATCAAATTCGAAGTTTGTTGAGTTCAAATGTTTGCAAGAAGGTTGCAAGTGGTATGTTAGGGCATTTTGGTATAAGAATAATGAGTTATGGATGCTTAAGAAGTACATTCTGAGCATGGTTGTCCATTAAACACAACTCAGAGTTGTCATAGGCAAGCTTCTTCATCAGTAATTGACAAATATTTTATAGATGATTTTAGGTTCATGTCTATCAATCAATCCATTCCTAAAAACATTATCCGCAAAGCTCTACAAAACTTGGAGTTAAGATAAGTTATCAAAAAGCTTGGAGGGCAAAAGAACACATAGTAAAGATGTTAAAAGGAGATGAAATTGAATCATATACCTTGATTACAAGATTTTTTTGAAAAGTTGAATGAATTGAATCCAGATATGATCCATTTTGCTTAGTAAATTTACAATAGATAGGGATAGCTGTTTGTTCGTCGGATTCGTGACGCGAGCTTAGGAGTGTATTGTATGAGGTAATTGAAAAAATAGAGTGCAAATGTGATTGATGCGTTAGTGATGTGTGAAGGGACGCGTGACACTCCTCTTTATGCATTCAAGTTTTCCTGAATAAGATCCAAGTATAAATCCAATTCGGGTTCCTGTTAAGTCCAGGGTCGAACTCAGGGATTTAAATTTAAGCTAATACAGAGCTTGCGTTGTAATTGATGTAGAAGTATTCTAAGTGAATGTGGAATGAGTTATCTACACTAAGTTTACTGTGTGCGTGCAATAAGATACAAAAAGGTCAAGTAAAAAACAAGGGGTCGTGTGAAAATGGTGTATAGTGTAGGGGATATGCGCCAATCTAAGTGAAATGTACACGTACAAGAATGTGATGGAGATGGAAATGACTTGTTTATCTTCGTTTATGCGTTAGATTTCTACTTACTTTCTATTCAGTACTTCTCAATGCGAATGTCATACAATTCCCTATCTTTAGGACGTATGCGTTAGTCACAGAATGCAATAAAACACTAGTATGTCTATCTCTAGATATACCAAGCGTTTCTAACTTAAGGTTTGCTTGCTTATTCTCTTGAATAATTCAAGCTAAAGTAGCTTTTACCAAGTGATTCAGTTGGCTTAGACGTTTAGAAATGGATTTTGCATGAAGTTATAGATGCATCTAATGTAAAGCAAGAAATAAATAGTGGCGAAGTGTAGTAGATTAAATATGTGAATTCATAAAGAAACCGATTGTCTTTAAAAAATCAATACTCAATCAAATGTGATGAAAAGAAATGAGTCAAGCCATAGAGTACAATCTCTTGTCCTTTTTGGCTCAATTTAAATTCGTGTACGACTAACTTGTAGAAGAAATGGAAGAAAATTCTCTCTTGAGCTAAGCTTTCTCCACTCCTAGATCAACGGTGGGGGTGGTTCTCTTCCTTCTTGTGTTCATGTTACAACAGCAAGACTCTAAGTCTCTAAATTTCAGAATTATAAAAATTGAGCTAAAATCGTCTCATCTGGTGGGATTTCTTCTATTTATAGGCATTGTTCTTCATCAGCTTGATGATGGGGCAACATTAAATTCCATACCCTGGTCAGCCGTCTAACAGTCATACACTTTTCAGACGCCGCCTGCTGTAGATGTCCATGCTTGCAAGTGGTGATTTGACATAAATAGCCTAAATCAATTAATTTTTCTTGCGTTGAAACCCCTCTGACGCATGCCTATGCGTTGACGTTGCCTGCGACACTTAGAATCTTTGTTGAAACCCTGCAATATTATGCGTTAATGCCACAGTTTTTTTAGTAATAAACACTCTTTTGTATGAGTTTGGTAGTGTTCAAGTAATCTCATGCATTTTCTCTAAGAATGATGAGATCTTATCATTTAAGTGTAAGTATGGTGGCATGTTATTAACAACTTTATCAGTTAAATCTTTCCCCTTGCATTTGCTATCATAGATTCTGAAAATAACGCATCACGGATGACGTGATGAAGGAACTCTTAAACAAGAGAACCATTGAGCAGAAGCAAGATCGTTCGAAACCCATTGTGAAAGAATAAAACATTTACAAACAAACAACAACAGTTATGCATCATTGAGTAAATTATAGCATGCTTTTAAGTTAAAGCCAACTAGGATCGAGTGGCATACCTTTGAAGAACTATTCTTCGTGCATTCCCTCGATCAACACCAATCATGCATCCATACAAACTTGATCAAACACACTAGGGGTGGACAGCAAAACCGCATAAATCGAATCGATTTACAAAACCAAACCAAAGAGAACCGATTTATCAACAAAATAAAAAATTTGGTTCAATGCAGTTCGTTGGAACGTTAAAACCGAATTTAAACGGTTCAGATCGGTTCCAAATTTGAAAGTCAATTTCTAAACTGAACCGAACCGTTTTAATATTAATATATATACGTTTTTGTTTAGGGTTCGGGCCACTCGTTTCATCTCTTTGTCTTCACTTCAGCCTCAGTCGTTCGCGTTCGCCGTTCAATTTCATCTATTCGTCTTCAGCCTCAGTCGTTCTCCGTTCGCGTTCACGACCTCAGATTTCGTCTTCCCTCAATCCTCAGTCGACCTCAGTTCTCACTCAACGTTCAACAACCATCTCTTCGTCTTTATCTCTTCAGTCTTCACCTTCCCTCAGTTCTCTTTTCGTCCCTCGACGTCGACGACGACAGTTTCGATTCCATCTCCCTTCGTTCAGGTTTCACATTTTAGTTTCCATCTCTGATCTCTTCACCTTCCATCAGATCAGTTCTCTTTCTCCCTTGACGTTGACGGTCTCGATCTCTAATCGTTAAGCCCTATACAATTGGAGTGGTGCACTTCCTTGACAAAAGATTCCAAATTATATTCCACCCATTCCGTTTGGCATTCAGGTTTCTACTTCCCAGTTCCTTCTCACTTGACTTTATGTTTGAATTTTGAAATTTTCTTTAAATAAAAAAAAATGAATATGTGGTGGAGGCTAACTGCCGAGGAAGGGAATGGAATATTTGAATTTTGAGTTTAAGTAAATAATTTTCATAGAATTTTAATCTCATTTTCTTTTATGGTAATAAGTTTTCTCTCTATTTTCCCCTTTATAGGTACTATCACAATGAGCTTGAGCTTAAGCAAGAGCAACAATTCCAATGATGATGTTGTTGTGATGGCACCACCACCACAACGAAAAGATGAAAGTGAGGAGACAGTTTCAAAGCATGCAAATTGAAGAAAGAGGAAAATTTCATCTATGGTATGGAATCACTTTACTAAATGTTCTAAATATAGTGATGATGATCCACATGCTAAATGTAACTATTGTGGTATAGCGTATGCATGACATCCTAAAAGGAATGGAAATTCAACTATGAGAATGCATATTGAACACTACTGTAAAAAAAATCCTTATAAGATTAGGAAGTGTAAGTTAGATGTAACACAAAGTAAGTTGGTCGTTAAGAAGAATGAGAGTATTAGAGATAGTTCACAATCACATTCATCCGTTAGTTATAAGATGTTTACTATTGAGAGTGCTCGGAAACTACTTGTTGAGATGATTGTAATAGATGAATTGTTATTTAAATTCTTGGAGAACTAAGGATTTAAGAGGTTTATGAATGGGACTTTGACGTTAGTATAACCTAATTTTGGATGATGACCACGTATCGGTTGTGAGTGACATTCTTTATCCTTCTTTCACAAAAATGTCTTTCAACATCTCTTTCGTACTATCATATATTCTCAAAATATCCCTAGCAATTGTTTTTTGAGAAGGAAGAACAAAATATGAACTATTTGGTTTTGACTGCACACTTTGTTGATAAAGATTGGAAATTACATAAGAGAATTCTTAATTTCACCCAAATTGAGAATCCGAGAGGGGAGACGATAGGAAAAGAGGTTGAAAAATGTCTAAAACAGTGGGGTATTGAAAGGATTATGACAATAACAGTTGATAATGCTTCGTCAAATGATACTGCCATTGTTTATTTGAAGAAGCGTTTAAGCATGGGTTAGTGTTAGATGATGAGTTCTTGCATGTTCGATGTTGCACATATATTAAACTTAATTGTATGCAATGGCCTAAAAGATGTTAATGATTCATTGGTTCGAATTCGAGATGTCGTGAGATTTGTTAGATCTTCTCTTGCTCGACTTGCTACATTTAAAAATTGTATCAAAGAGGAGAACATGGATAGTAAAATTATGTTGTGTCTTGATGTTCTAACTAGATGGAATTCTATTTATTTGATGCTTGAGGCAGCTGTAAAATTTGAAAAGGCATTTGAGAGGTTAGAAGACTACGACACAGTCTACATGAATGAGGAGGAAAAACCAACCACCAGGGATTGGGAAATTGCGAGAATATTTACCAAATTCTTGTCAGTGTTATATGATGTAATTGTTAGGCTTTCAGGGTCTTTGTATGTTACTTCCAACATAATCTTCCATGAGATTAGTATTGTTCAGAATTGCATAAAAAAAATATTCAAGTGCAACTGGTCCTAATGATGTGCTTTTGCAAGAAATGGCAACGAAAATGCAAGAAAAGTTTGATAAATATTGGGGGAAAAAAGATGAAGCAAATTTATTCTTGTATGTTGCCTTCGTTTTGGACCCTCGTTATAAGATGAAATTTCTTTTGTATTGCCTAAATCAATTATTTGATGTTGATATGGCAAAAGTCGTAGGAAGTAAGGTAAAGGGTGTTTTGAGAGTATTGTTTAATAAATACAATTTATCACTATCAGTTGCTAATAAGGGTCAATCTTCATGTACCACTCAAAGTTCTCCATTTAGAACTGAAAGTGCAAGTGCTTCAGAGATTTTCCGTTTTAATTTTGAAGATTTGGATGAAGATGATTCGCAATGTGATTCAGAAGTTGATATTTACTTACTGGAAGGGGAATTCTTCTAGATATAATATTCTTAGCAAAATTGCACGAGATCTTTTAGCAGTTCTGGTATCCACAGTTGCTTCTGAGTCCACATTCAACACTAGTGGTAGAGTAATTGATCCTTTTCGTACACCATAATCTCCAACCACTGTTGAGGCACTTGTATGTGCACAAAATTGGTTACGTTCTGAACAAATTAGTATTAGTTTATGACAATACTTGGAGGAAATTGAGGATGAAGAGGAAGGTTCGTATATTCTAAACATAATATTTATTCATATATTTATTATAGTAACTACTAACAAGTTTATAATTTGTTCGTTTGTCAATCATTATTCTCCTTCTCCTTGTTTTTTTTTTTTTTTTTTTTGCATTTGTTGCTCTGTTCAATCTTGAAAACTTTTTAGTTTTTAACTTTTTATTGTAGTCATTTGGACATGTTCTTATTGTGGATTGATATTTAAATTATGTTTAGAAAAATTTTTAAAATAAAAAAAAAATGAGAATATACAAATTTCAAAAAAAAAAAAAAAGGAAAATAAAAGGCAAGAGAAAGTATAAGGAAGAAGAAAAATAAAAGGTAGAAGAAATAAAATAAAAAAAAAAGTTTAAAAGTATGGAAAAAAAAAGAAGAAACCAATTTACGAAATCGAACCGAACTGAATATTCGATTTGGTTTGGTTCTATTCGAACCACACAAATGGTGCGGTTCAATTTTATATATAAATGAATTCGGTTCGGTTTGGTTTGTCAAACCGAATCGATTCCACCCTTAAAACACACAAACGCAACAAACAACCAATGAGAATTACGAATTGTCAGATCCTCGAACATAATCGAGTAAGACTCGATCCTCGACCTTCGAACAGCAAACTCAACACCACCAAGAGGTAACCTTGGTATTCTCGGTGTGAGAATCTAGGAGGTGTGGACTCTGTATGGATTTGGTAGAGGGAAGGAGGAATTGAACGATCAAGTAAGTGGAAGAATGGTTAAGTCTATCATATAGACTGTGTACTTGATCATCTAGCAAATGAGGAGTTGTTGTCTTGTAAACTCGACGCCTTGTCGTTCACACACTCTCTCAAAGGCTATCGTATAGCTTTTCTTTCAACTGAATCGAATGTGATGTGATCCTAAAAATGAAAACAATTTTCATTTTTATTCTTCAGTTATTAAAACTGATAGTAACTTCCACTCGAACGGTTAAAGGAGAAAATAATAACTAACCAACAATTATCTCAAAAAAATTTTATTATAAATAAATATAACAACTAATTCATCATATTATATTTATAACCCAGATTTTTAATATCACATCACATGTAATATTTAAACCATAATTCATTCTCTCCTTTATTGCATTTAATATAAATCATATTTATATTAATTCCTCCAATTAATATATCTAATACATCAAATCAATTATATTACATATAATTGAATCAATTTAATTATATCATATATAATTAAATTTCCTCTTGTTAATTTGAAAACTTTAAATTAACCCAAAAACTGATTCTCAACTTTAATCCATTGAGCTACCAAGGGGACCTTATGAACCTGTAGCTTGAAGCTCTAACAGTACGTGAATAACCGACTAAACTCTTTAATCATGATATCCACCATCCATTAACTTCCGAACATTCCACTAAAGATCGACAGTTGCACTCTTCGCACTACAGATATATTTCTATGTCTATTAGATATAACCAATCAACAGTATGATGACCCTTCACAAATCGTTCGTAAGTACAGCTGGACCAATTTTCCGTTTTGCCCTAGTAGCTATATCTAACTTCTTAAGTGCCACTAATTCCTCTAATGAACAATACATCATAGTCCCACTATGAGTAAACACTTCTCGGACCATGAGAAGGTGTGGCGCCACATTGTTCAAGCCCTAAAATCAACCATTGAGGGAGTAATTTATCTACTTACCCCTACTTTGGGGAATGAGTGAATTTCGTCTTGTGTAGCTGAGTTCTCAGCTCCCCAATCAGATGAATCCCTAAAGTGGTAGGTTTGAGTCGTGATCTGGCCACTCACATCCATACAAATCAAAGGACCGCCCTCATGGGCAAGAGTTCCTAACTCACTAAGGATTAAGGTCATGTTACCTATAGTAATCCTAGTGAAATGAAAGTCTCTGTCATGAACGGAGTTATGTAACGAGACTAAACATTTCGTGGTCTCAAGCTCTTTTATATAGGATACCCCCGCTCATATGTCTCCACATGAATGACTAGTATCAAATCATTTATAGCACTTTACAATACTTGTAACATCTACAAAACGGGTCGTATCCGTAGTGTCACTAGGATAAGGTTTCCCTCATTTATCCATATATTGCAGACCATTTAGATTATCACTTAAGGCATGATCCACTTGTATGTCTCCACATACATGTTTAAGTTACAATGATAATCAGGGATCTTAGTTTATTGTTTTGTGGTTAATGCAACTAAAATATCTCATATTTCATAGACAATGGTGAATAAAATATCTCATATTATTACATCACAAATGTTTGTTCATACGTGTATTTACAAACTACAGGACCTACGAGATTTAGAGCATTAACCCCAACAACGGACATGTTTTTTGAAAACTTACGAAGTAGTTTTTGTAGGGGGATCGAATCCCGCAGCAGAAGCGTTCTCATGAGAACACCTTGCATCCCACAATCCGAATTTTTTACATAAACATAATCATTGAATTAAAACAGAATATAAACAAGTAAATTAGCATGCTTTAGGGAAAAGATTAGAACAATTCTTACCTTTGTAGATTCCCAAGTGCCACAAACAATCTTCTCCTAGTTCCAACGAATGGATCTCCAACAATCTTGATCACGAACAATTTCTTGAACAATCTCGAACACTACCACGAGAGTAACATCGTTTTTCTCTGGGATTCCAATAGAGGGATATGTGGTATCCAACTATTGAGAATGAGAGGGGAGAAAAGAGTTTTGGAGAATAAAGATGGTTTTCTTTATGGCTTAAGGAAACAATTCTGCACAATAACATTATGGTATTATGTATTGCATTGTGCGTACTATGTGTCTCGATATGTTCCCAAATGGTCATAGGGAGATATTTATATAGAGAAGGGTCAAGCCCTTTTCCTAATATTTTTCTTTTTTATATAATTAATTAAATAACACTTATTTGATTAATTAGCCCATTTAATTAAATAATACTCATTTAAATAACACTTATTTAATTTTAATTTGCACAATAATTAAATAACTATTTATACATTAAACCCAATTTAATATATGTATTTAATTATCATATACATCTCATGTATATGTGCAAAACCTCTCTATTAATTAATTCATTGTGAATCTAATTCACGTGAATTAATAAATTTGAATTCTTTGTGAATCTAATTCACGTGAATTAATAAATTTGAATCTTATTCAAATATCACTTTCCAGTTTAACTATAGATCATATCCATAATTATATATTAATCACATTAATATATAGTTTTCTCAAATTCAGTTGAATAATTCAAATGATCCCTCTTAGGTATCCTCTAGTGAGCTAACGAGGGGACATGCTGGACCTATAGATTAGGAGCTCCAACGATATGAGATTAATTGGCTAAACTCATTAACTGTGGGTACACTCCACTAAAAACCTACAGCTGCACTATTCTCACTACAGATATATTTCTGTGTCCACGAATATAGACCAATACCAATAAGTTAGTCCTTCACGAGTGTTTGTAACTCCAACTGGGTCAAATTTCCGTTTTACCCTTGGGTTACCTTTGACTTCTTAAGTACCAATGCTCCTTTAATGAACAGCCTGTTTATGGTCCAACCAATAAATAGAAACCCCTCTTAAGTCAACGAGAGGGTAGGACCCTTTGTTCAAGTCTCAGAGACACCACTTAGGGATACTCATCTACTTACCCTTAAAGCGGGAAAGAATGAATTATATCTCGTATTATTATGTTCTTAGCTCCCTACTCGGTCTTGTCCCCAAAATGATAGGCATATTGGGTTTGCGAACTGGTCACCCCCACCCATGCAAATCAAACGACGATCCCTCGTGAACAGAAGTTCATAATATACTCAGGATTAAGACTAAGTCGCCTAGGTCATCCTATTGAAATAGAAACATGACTAGTCAACAGTGTTACATTTAGTGGTTACTATTTTGTGGTCTAGCCTTATGCAAACTCATTGCATAGGATACCTCTATTCACATGTCACCTACACGAACGTGTTGGATCATTACATTTATATCAAATATAAAGTGGGTCGTATCCATAGTATTACCAAGATAAGGTACCTAACCTTATTCCTACACTGTAAACCCTTTAGCCTGTATCTTGAACATCGATCCATGTATGTCCCCACATATAGTTCAAGACTCATAAGGTAGTATTGGATGTTAGTTTATTGGATTTAGGGTTATTAAGACAAAATAGACAACAATACAATCAATAAATTTATTGAGTTAACATCCATAACTCTTTATTGATGATAGTTAATTAATAACATTTACTATATAAGAGTTTTAGGGCATAAAAACCAATAGTTTTGGGGAACGAGAAAATCTAGTCATTGTTTCTTATAGGCATCTTAGCATTCCTAAAGGAGTTTTGAGAATGTTTGCTAATGTTGAGCACTGTGTGAGCATACAATATCTCTTAAGAAACTTGAAACTTCATTTAAAGGATCCATTACTTGATGATTATTTCTTTAGTTGTGCTAATGCGTACACTATTGCCGACTTTGAGTACCACATGAGATCCATGGAGTCAATCTGTCCAAATATTATAAGTTATCTTAGCAGTGTTGGGTTTGAAAAGTGGTCTCAGGCATATTCACGAAGAAGAAGGTATGGAATGATGACATCGAATGTTGTAGAAAGTATAAACTCAGTTTTTAAAGATACTAAAGAATTACCCATGGCTAGCATGCTTAGTTCAATTAGAGATATATTGCAAAAGTGGTTTTATGATCGAAGTAAAGCTGCTTTTGCAATGAAAACTCTTTTGGCTTATTGGGCTAAGAACATATTACGATAAGAACACGAAAAGTCATGAAGTTTCTTGGTAAGAATTCTGTCTTTTTCTTATTGTCTATCTATCACTGTCTATCTCAGATAGACACTATGTTTTCTTTTTTTTTTTTTGGTTAGTCTTCGTTATCTCTTTAGTCTCTCCTTTTGAAAGTGTATGTCTTCTAGCACCTTTGGTCTAAACTTTTTATGCTTGCCTCACTCTTGTTGCTTTCACTTATGTTTTCTCTTTTTTTTCTTTTGTTTGAATCTCTTCATTTGTATCCTCTTTACTGTAGGTTTCTTCTTCTATTTCATCTTCCTCGTCAATAATTTGTTTATGCTTCTAGTTTCTCTTTAGTCTTCCTTCTGAAAGTGAATTTCTTCACTTTCTTCCTTATCGGTATCTTCCTTGTGGTCTTCTTCAACTTATTCCTCCTCATTTCATTCCTCTTCTACTTGATCGGCATTTACTTTCTCTTAGTCTTCTTCTAGTTGCTCTTCATCTACTTTCTTTTCCTTTTCTTCTACTTACTCTTCATCTTCATTCTTGTTCTCAATTTGCTCTTCTTCATTGATTTTCTGCAATAAGATATTGGAGTTCATAAAAAGAACACTGGATGATAAACAATGATAGTCTACTATCATTGTCTATCATTATGTATATAAGCAATCATATTTACCTTTTTCTCGTTTCTATGTTTAGATCATCTTTTTTTCTTCTAGTTCAACTTATTCTACTTTAGTTTCTTGTTCTTCTTTATCTTTTTTAGAATTTCTTCAACCTCATCTTATTCCTTTTCTGTTTTAGCTTGAGTTTGAGTTTCATTGTCTTCTTCATCTTCATCTAACTGCAAGCATATGATAGAAAGTAAGAATCATTGTGTATATTAGATAGGCAGTGATAGAGAAGTATCACTATTTATCTCAGATAGACAACGATAGTACTTTATCTTTGTCTATCGCATATAGACAGTGATAGACTACTATTAGTGTCAATCTCACGTAGACTCTGATAGAGGTCTATTATTGTCTATCTAAGATAGATAGAGATAGAGCACTATCATTGTCTATATGAGATAGACACTAGTAGAGTTCTATCACTGTCTATCTTTAAAGTGATAGACAATGAAAATGTTCTCATTTAATAAATTGCCCACATCATCAATTTCAAAAATGTTTTCATTTATAGTCCTCTACTCATCTAACTTCAAGCACTCCTATGTGATGATTCCTGGACATTTTATTTCAAGTTTCCTTCCAAATCCAACATCTAAATCAGAAAGTTTTGGGATTGTCTCAAAAGCCCAATAAATTAATGCTGATGGGAATCCTTGAAGGTAGACAACATATTTTTCAATATATGATGCTTTCTTAAAAAATTGATAGGTAGGTTGTAAGACTGTCTTCCCTAAGGATAATCTTTGAAGACTTGTTCATTATCCAAAATATCTAGATATTTGAAATTTACATGGCCATGTTGTTGCTTGGGGATTAAAAAAGCTTATAGGATGTAGAGATTGACTAATTTAACTTTCATTGACTCTTCCTCCTCATTACGCAATGCTTTGAAAGTTCTCTCAACATCTCTCCTAGTTATATGATCGTCGTGAAGAAAAAAAGTATTCCTAAGTTCAGACACTTTTCTTTGGTGTAAATCTAATTAAGGGAATTTGTGACCTTTCAATCCATTTACTAAACAAAATTCCTTCGACCAAAATTATGTTATATGGTCATTCAAGTTAAATGTAAGGACATTTGGCTTCTTTGTTTATCATTTCTTCTTACTAAGTAGTTGAAGAATTGGTTGGGTATTTTGGCCATTTTAATATTAAGAAAATGTCCAAATGGGCCATTTATAACTTATGGAAAAATTGTTTCATCTAACTTTGTTCTTATCAAATTTAAGACCTCTACACAAAAGTAGATGATAACTCTTAAGTATCTGTTCTCATTTTCCATTATCAACTCATGTTCCACCCGTTGAAAGATATATTTAACAATATGTTAGAAAGTAAAATTTGAATAACACCAACAACTATTAAGATATCTATCAATAATATTTGACAATATCTATCACTGTTTATATTAAATAGACAAAGATATACCAACAACTATTAAGATAACTACTAATAATATTTGATAATATCTATCATTGTTTATCTTAAATAGACAAAGATAATGTTTTATCGTTGTCTATCTCAATTCAAAGTTATTAATAATAACACTCAACTAAACAAATATAGAGTGCAAACCATATAGAAACCACAGAAATAAATATTAGTGTTTACCATTGAAGTTTATCATTGTCTATCTCACTGTCTATCTAAGATAGGTAGAGATAGTGCTCTATCATTGTCTATCTCAGATAGACAGAAATAGTGTTCTATCATCTAAACAAATATAGAGTGCAAACCATATAGTAAATAGATATTAGTGTTTATCACTGAAGCCTATCATTTCTATCCGAGATAGACAAAAATAACCATCTATCACTATCTATCTGAGATAGACGGTGATAGAGGGCATTTCTATCTATCTCAGATAGACAGAGATAGATCCGCTCAATTCAAAGTTATCAATAATAGATCCGCTCAACTAAACAAATATAAAGTGTAAACCATACATAAACGATAGAAATAGATATTAGTGTTTACCAATTAAGTCTATCACTATCTATCTCAATTCAAAGTTGACAATAATAGATCTACTCAACTAAACAAATATAGAGTGTAAACCATATAGAAACTATTGAAACAGATATTAGTGTTTACCATAGAAGTCTATCACTTTCTATCTGAGATAGATAGAGATAGAATTCTATCTTTATCTATCTTGATTCAAATTTATCAATAATAGATGGATTGATGTTAAAGTTTTTGCTAAAGTTCTTGTTGACATAATGAATAACAAGTATGTATTGATATTAAAGTTCTATTGATAGTTTTGTTGGCTTTTTGGCCCTTAATCTCAAATTAATTAATTTTAATTATTCAATTAATCAATGTTTTGATGATAACAAACTCAATTTTTAATTACTAAAAATCTTAATGTTTTAATATGTCCATAGCGTAGAGCTCGGAACAACGATTCCAACACCTCTTGAATCACTCAAATCAAAGTTAAAACGAAGACGATATGACCAAAACAAATCTATAGAGAAAATATCGTGGTGGATGACGTGGCATAATCAGACCATTTGCATGTAGACATGTGGCAGCATATTGGTTGAATGGTGGATCATTAAGAGATTAACATATGATGGACTTTTGATTTTTGGATTGATTTAAAATAAAAAAAATTGAAATTTAAAAGAAATTTAAAAGGAAAATAAATTTAATATTATTTTATGTTTGTGTCTAACGACTAGTTTTTTACACATGGTATGTTTTTTATTTTTGGATTGACTTTAAAGAGAATGAATTTAAAAAGAAAATGAATTAAAAGGAAAATAAATTTAATATTATTATATGTTTGTGTCTAACGGCTAGTTTTTGACACATGGTATGTTTTTTTTATTTTTTGGATTAATTTTTTAAAAAAATGAATTTCAAAAGAAAAAGAATTTAATATTATATTTTGTTTGTATCTAACGACTAGTTTAGTTTAAAATCTCCACTGTTGATTTTTCTTTTCCAAAATCCAATGGTTCAAATTAATTGTGGTCTCTAAAAATTTTTCCATCTCTATATAAACCATCTTCCTCTCCAAATTTTAAACCAACAAATTTTACATTTCATAATTCTCCAAAACTCAAAAGTTCCATTGTTGCTCTCTCTAAGTTCCCAATTTTTTTTTTCTTTTCATCTTATTCTTGAGAGAGTAATATTGTATTGTGAGGATAAACTTGTTGAGTGCTTAAACTTGTAAATCCACTTTAGTGAGAGTTGTATTGTGTTCTTCAAAAATTCCAACATTTGTAACGGTTTGATCCTAAACCGTGAAAATGATCGGGTTTGCTCTTGAACCCGTAAAAGAAGCGGTGGTGTAATGGTTAGGCTCTAATCCGTGAAAAGAGTCATAAAGATTTTATTCAAATTCCCAAGAGGTGCCTGTGGAGTGGAGTAGGTTGAGTTTGACCAAACCACTATAAAAATTACGGTGTCTTATTCTCTAACTCTTTCCTTTTTATTTTTGCAATTAATTTAAACAATTTATTGTATGTTTTAGTTTGTTCTTATTTATTTGCTAAAATTTGATAGAATTAAATTAACATATTTTTTGTCATCTTATTTGTTGCATAATTTGAATTTTTCTTATTATTTATAAAAAAAAAGTGTATTAATTAGTTTAATTGGGTTAACTTAGAAAATAAAAAGTTTAATTAAACCCTATTTACCCCCTCTAAGGTTGTCATATCGATCCAACAATTGTTATCAGAGCGGGTTGCTCTTCTTGAAATATTTATTTCTTGATCAACTTAATTGTTTTTTAGCTATGGCAACTTTAGGTTTTATCCCTTTTACCGATAGTCAATCTATTACAAAACCTCATTTCTTTAATGGTATTAATTATAGTTATTGGAAAAATAGAATGAGATTTTTTTTTTTTTGCTTTTTATTGATTATGATTTATGGGATATTGTTGAGGAAGGTTTTAAAATTCCAACAAAAGATGTTGATGGTGTTAGTACTATAATTGCCAAAGCTAAGGAAGAATGGTCAATAAATGAAAAGAAAGCATGCTCTTTAAATGCCAAAGCTATTAATTGCTTATTTTGTGCTTTGAATGAAGTTGAGTATAATAGAGTGTCTATTTGCAAAACCGCTAAAGAGATATGGGATAAATTAGAAAGTACTCATGAAGGAACTAGTCAAGTAAAAGAAATAAAGATTAACATGTTAGTTCATCAATAAGAAATGTTTAAAATTGATGAAAATGAAGCTATTTCCGATATGTTTATTAGATTTACTAACATTGTCAATGCTTTAGAAGGATTTGGGAAAAAGTACTCAAATCTTGAGAAGATAAATAACCTATTGTGGTCTTTGCCTAAACAATGGGAGCCTAAAGTCACCGCCATTCAAGAGGCAAAGGATCTCAAATTTCTCTCCATTGATGAACTCATGGACTCGTTGTTGACGCATGAGATAAAGATCACAAAAAACATGGAGGATGAGAAGAAAAAGAAAGAAAAGAGTATACCTTAAAAGACCATCTCTTTAGAAATTGACTCCCAAGATGAAGATGACCTTGATGAAGATGATGTTGCCTATCTTTCACGTAAGTATGAGAACTTCATCAAGAGAAAAAAACAATTCAAGAAGCATCTCTCTAACCAAAAAAAGTCAAAATGTGAAAAGAACAAAAAGAATGAGGTAATATGCTATGAATACAAGAAGCCGGGTCATATTAGAACTGATTGTCATTTTCTCAAATCATCCAAGAAATCCAAGAAGAAAGCAATGAAAGCTACTTGGGATGATAGCGATGAACGCGAAAGTGGGAGTGATAATGAAGAAGTGGCAAATTTTTGCTTCATGGTTCATAGGGACAAAGAGGATGAACAAAATGATGAGGTAACTCTAGAACCTCTTTCTTATAATGAATTGTTCGAAGCTTTTGAAAATATGCAAAATGATTTAGAAAAACTTAGTTATAAGTATGTTGTGCTTAAAAAGAAATACAATGTTTTATCTAGTAAAAATAAGTCTTTACTTGAAGAAATTGCTTGCTTAAAAGAGAATGAGCATGATGGTATGCATATTGATGAAATGAATATCTCTTGTGACAAGCATGCTTTTGATTGTGATGAGAAAAATGCCTTGCTTGACAAAGTTAAATTTCTTGAGCATGATAGTTGTGAAAAAGATAATTTGATTAAATTACTCAAAGAAAATGAATTTAGTGCTTTGCAAGAACTTAATAAGACTAAAGAATCTATTAAAAAGTTGACAATAGGTGCTCAAATATTAGACAAGATAATTGAAGTAGGCAAGCCTTTTGGTGATAAAAGAGGTTTAGGCTATATTGATGAATGTTCTACTCCTTCAAGTTCTAAAACTATCTTTGTTAAAGCATCTCATAATATGCCTAAGCTTAATATGCCTAAGGTTGTGTCTAAGCATGTTAAATCTAACTTTATGCCTATATGTCATTATTGTGGTGTTAAAGGCCATATTAGACCTAAGTATTTTAAATTGAAATATGCTTATACTACTTTTCCAAGAAGAAATTTTTCTCAAAGGGCAAAGTTTCACAATGTTCCAAGGAATAATTTCTCCAAGAAAAGTAAAGTGCATAAATTTGTTGTAAGAGATAAATCTTTGCATAATGTTGTTTGTTTCTCATGTGGCAAGTTTGGACATACAACTTATTCTTGTTACTTGTCTAAATCCAATGCCTTAAATGTCTATGCAAAAATGAAATGGATTCCCAAGTTTGCCAATGCTAACCATCTAGGACCCAAACAAGTGTGGGTACCAAAGAATCAAACTTGAACATTTGTATTTATAGGTTTGTTTGAAAGCCTCTAAGAAAAACAAGTGGTACTTGGATAGTGGTTACTCGAGACACATGACGGGAGATCCATCCATGTTTGTCTCTCTCTCCAAAAAGGATGGAGCTCTTGTAACCTTTGGTGACAACAAGAACGATAAAATAATTGGTAAAGGTAGTATAGGTAATGAATCTTCTTTTTTAATTGAAAATGTACTTTTGGTTGATGGTTTGAAGCATGATTTACTTAGTATTAGTCAATTGTATGATAAAGGCTTTAGAGTTGTGTTTGATAAAAAGAATTGCATCATTAAAAATGCTAGTGATAGAAAAGTTATATTTGTTGGAAATAGAGATTAAAATGTTTATACTATTGATTTGAATGATTGTTCTATTAATGATAAATGTTTATCGGCTTTGCATAATGATTTTTGGTTATGACATAGAAGACTAGGACATGCTAGTATGCACTTAATTTCAAATATTTCCAATAATTCTTTGGTTAAAGGTCTTCCCAAATTTAAATTTGAAAAAGACAAAGTTTGTGATGCTTGTCAAATGGATAAGCAAACTAAGTCCTCTTTCAAATCTAAAAATGTAATCTCTACAACTAGATCCCTTCAACTATTACACATGAACTTATTTGGCCCTTCTAGAATTGCTAGTTTTAGAGGGAACTTTTATGCCTTTGTGATAGTTGATGATTTTTCAAGATTTACTTGGGTTTTGATGCTAAAACATAAGGATGATGCTTTGAAAAGCTTTTCTAATTTTGCAAAAAGAGTTCAAAATGAAAAAGATTTTTTGATTTCTAAAATTAGGAGTGATCATGGAGGAGAATTTGATAGCAATGCTTTTGAAACTTTTTGTGAAGAAAATAGTTTTTCTCATAATTTCTCCGCTCCAAGAACTCCTCAACAAAATGGTGTAGTTGAAAGGAAAAATCGTACTTTGCAAGAATTTGTTAAATCAATGTTGCATGAGTATGGTTTACCTACATACTTTTGGGCGGAAGCCGTTAACACCGTTTGTTATGTTTTAAATAGAGTTTTAATTAGACCTTCTTTGAATAAAACTCCTTATAAACTTTGGCATAACAAAATTCTAAATATTGGGTATTTCAAAGTTTTTTGTTGCAAATGTTTTATTTTGAATAACAAAGAAAAACTTGGAAAATTTGATTCTAAGACGGATGTTGGTATTTTCCTTGGCTATTCCTCTACTAGTAAAGCTTATAGAGTTTTCAATAAAAGAACTTTAGTAATGGAGGAATCTATGCATGTAGTATTTGATGAATCTTGCAATGTTATTTCTAATGAGCCTATTTATAGTGATATTTTAGAATGAAATTTTGGAAACTTACTTGTTAGTGACAAAGGCAAGGTAATTGTTTCAAATAAGCAAGAGGTGAGCTCAATCGAAAAGAACGAAATTGGTTCTTCATTCATGCCTAAAGAGTGGAGGTACGCTCCTTCCCATCCCAAATAATTAATTCTTGGTGATCCCGAACAAGGTGTGAAAACTCGTTCCTCTCTTAATATGTTTAATAATCTTGCTTTTGTTTCTCAAATTGAACCAAAAAGTTTTAAAGATGCCGAAAATGATTAATCTTGGATTTTAGCTATGCAAGAAGAATTAAATCAATTTGAAAGGAATAAAGTTTGGGAGTTAATCTCTAGGCCCTCTCATGCTTTTATAATTGGAACTAAATGGGTCTTTAGAAATAAAATGGATGAAAATGGAAATATCATTAGAAATAAAGCTAGACTTGTAGCTAAAGGTTATTGTCAAGAGGAAGGAATAGATTATGAAGAAACTTTTGCACCCGTTGCTAGATTAGAAACTATTAGAATGTTGCTTGCTTTTGCTTCTTATAATAATTTTATTTTGTATCAAATGGATGTGAAAAGTGCATTTTTAAATGGTTATATCATAGAGGAAGTTTATGTAGAACAACCTCCGGGGTTTGAAAGTTTTGATTTTCCTAATCATGTCTATAAGTCGAAAAAGGCTTTTTATGGCTTAAAACAAGCTCCAAGATCTTGGTATGATAGACTTAGTAATTTCTTGCTTGAGAATGGATTTAAAATGGGTAAAATTGATACTACTCTTTTTATTAAGACTAAAGAAAATGATATGCTTCTAGTACAAATATATGTGGATGATATTATTTTTTGTTCTTCTAATCCATCTTTGTGTGAAGTATTTTCTAAGTATATGCATAATGAATTTTAGATGAGTATGATGGGAGAACTCAGCTTATTCCTTGTACTCCAAATCAAACAACTCAAGGATGGTATTTTCATAAGTCAAGAAAAATACACAAGGGATTTGCTCAAAATATTCAAATTCAATGAAGGTAAAATTGCAAAAACTCCTATGAGCACATCCACTAAGCTTAACAAAGATGAAAAAGGTAAGTGTGTGGATATAAAAACTTATAGAGGTATGATTGGATCTTTACTTTATTTAACCACTAGTAGACCCGATATTATGTTTAGTATATGTCTTTGTGCTAGATTTCAATCTTGTCCTAGGGAATCACATTTACATGCCATTAAAAGAATTTTTAAATATTTACTTGGTACTATTGATTTAGGCTTATGGTATCCTAGAAATGTTGAATTTAATTTGGTAGGATATTCCGATGCGGATTTTGCGGGTAGTTTACTTGATGTAAGAGTACTAGTGGGACTTGTCAATTTCTTGGCAGTTTCTTAGTTTCTTGGTTTAGTAAAAAGCAAATTTTGGTTGTCTTATCTACTACCGAAGTAAAATATATTGCAGTTACTAGTTGTTGTGCTCAAATTCTTTAGATGAAAGAAACTCTTTGTGATTTTAGATTAAAGTTTGATAATGTGTCTATATTTTGTGATAATATTAGTACTATTAATTTGACTAAAAATCCTATACATCATTCTAGGACTAAGCATATTGATATTAGGCATCACTTTATTAGAGAGCATGTGCAAAATGATAATATGACTCTTGAATTTGTAGGCTCTAATAATCAATTTACCAAGCCTTTGAATGAAGAAAACTTTTGCAAAAATAGGCTTGAGCTCGGTATTATTCGTTGTGATGCCTTTTGAATTTATAATTTTACTTGTTAAATATTTTAGAAGGCATTTTGATAGGGAGAGATATGGAAAGCATGTGTTAATATTCTTAGGGGGGGTTGTGCTAAATTTATGTTCATGTTTTTAAGGGAAACATTTATGTAGTTCTAAATTTATGTTCATGTTTTTAAGAAAAATATGTTATAAATTTGTTATGATTTTGATTGTATTAATTAGGGGGGAATTTATTTTTTTGAGTGAATTTCAAGAATCATCTTTATGGTGATATGTTGAATTTTATTATGTGCTACATATGATTTACATGTATTTTAAGCTATTTTTCTTGAATGGTTTGTCATAATAAAAAAGGGGGAGATTGTTGGCTTTTTGGCCTTCAATCTCAAATTAATTAATTTTAATTAATTAATCAATGTTTTGATGATAACAAATTCAATTTTTAATTACTGAAAATCTTAGTGTTTTAATATGTCCATATCGTAGAGCTCAAAACAACAATTCCAACACCTCTTGAATCACTCAAATCGAAGCTAAAACGAAGACGATATGACTGAAACAAGTCTATAGAGAAAATACCGTAGTGGATGATGTGGCATAACCAGACCATTTACATGTAGACATGTGACAGCATATTGGTTGAATAGAGTATCATTAAGAGATTAATATATGATGGACTTTTGATTTTTGAATTGATTTAAAATAAAAAAAAAATTAAAATTTAAAAGTAAAATAAATTTAATATTATTTTATATTTGTGTCTAACGGCTAGTTTTTTACACATGATATGTTTTTTATTTTTGGATTGACTTTAAAGAGAATGAATTTAAAAAGAAAATGAATTAAAAGGAAAATAAATTTAATATTATTTTATGTTTGTGTCTAACGGCTAGTTTTTGACACATGGTATGTTTTTTTATTTTTTGGATTAATTTTTTAAAAAAATGAATTTCAAAAGAAAAAGAATTTAATATTATATTTTGTTTGTATCTAACTACTAGTTTAGTTTAAAATCTCCACCACTGATTTTTCTTTTCTAAAATCCAATGGTCCAAAGTAATTTTGGTTTCTAAAATTTTTTCCATTTCTATATAAACCATCTTCCTCTCCAAATTTTAAATCAACAAATTTTACATTTCATAATCCTCCAAAACTCAAAAGTTCCATTGTTCTCTCTAAGTTCCCAATTTTTTTTTCTTTTCATCTTATTCTTGAGAGAGTGTTATTGTATTGTGAGGATAAACTTGTTGAGTGCTTATACTTGTAAATCCACACTAGTGAGAGTTGTATTGTGTTAAAAAATTCCAACATTTGTAACGGTTTGATCATAAACCATGGAAATGATCGAGTTTGCTCTTGGACCCGTAAAAGAAGCGGTGGTGTAACGGTTGGGCTCTAATCCGTGGAAAAAGTCGGAAAGATTTTATTCAAATTCTCAAGAGGCGCTTGGGGAGTGGAGTAGGTCGAGTTTGACTCGACCGAACCACTATAAAAATTACAATGTCTTCTTCTCTAACTCTTTCCTTTTTATTTTTGCAATTAATTTAAGCAATTTATTGTATGTTTTAGTTTGTTCTTATTTATTTGCTAAAATTTGATAGAATTAAATTAACACATTTTTTGTCATCTTATTTGTTGCATAATTTGAATTTTTCTTATTATTTATAAAAAGTGTATTAATTAGTTTAATTGGGTTAATTTAGAAAAAAAGTTTAATTAAACCCTATTCACCCTCCTCTAGGGTTGCCAATCCAACCAGTTTACCTTCTTTTTCTCTTCAGATTTGTTTGCTAGTGCTCTGATTATTGACTATTCAGCTTTTATTATTTTCTTTCATTTTCCTCTACTTCCATCAACTTTGATTATTTTTCTGCTTACCATCTAGTTAAACAAAATTAGGTCAAATGTTTAATAAGTATGAATAAATAAAAGAATTGATAAAAAAAAAAAAAAAAGAAAGAAAAGAGAATGATTATAATCTTGAAAGATATGATGATGGATTATAACCTTGAAAATCAAAAGTAGTAACGGGAGAAGAAGATGAAGAGGAAGAAGGAGAGATCGAAAAATCGAAAACAACAACGACGAGAGAAAAAATAAGCAACAGAAAGGTGGAAGCTAGCGAGATAGAGGGCAATAGACAAATATCGGTTGTTGTTGCAAAAAGAAGACATGTAAGACGGACGCGGTATTGGGTGGATTTGGATAATTCTATTAATCGTTAGTGGGTCAAAATTTTTTGTGTAACAGAGATAGTTTTAATATTTCATTCTTTGGGTTGGGCTTTCTTCCATCGGTTTAGGGTTCTTTTTGAATTTTGCTATTTATTGTAAATAATTTAGGAATTTTTATTAAATTTGAAAATACCCTTAATACGGATGAAGTTTATGATATGTACTGTGATTTATATCAAATATTGAGTCAATGTGTGATTTATATACTATCGTATAATTCATATATTGATTTATATTGTGATTTATATTGAACATTGAGTGAAACTGTGATTTATATATTGTGGTATATTTCATATATTGATTTTTACTGTGATTTATGTCGAACTAAGTCAGTCTGTGATGTTTATACCATGTTTTATTTCATATATTAGTCAAAAAATTTTCAAATGCCTAATATAATATTCTAAAGTAAATTTAAAAGTAACCATGAATTCGCTAAAAGAACGAATAAGTGGTTGTTGTGAAAATTAAAATGCTTTAAACGTGAAAATGGATAAAAAAAAAAGTCATATTAGCAAATAGGAAGAAAAACTCAACTAATTAATAATCTATAGTAAATGTATAATCTCTTTCAAACACACTACTTAATATATATTTTGTCAATTTCTCTCTTCATCATTAAGAATGTTGAAAAATATGGATTTTTTTTTTTTTTTGCCTAATAAATAGTAAAATATTGTGTCAGTCAACGTGAAAAGGGCATTTTCACTCAAATTTTTAATTAAATCCTCTAAATGAAAATATTCAAAACTTTAGATATTTATGAAAATAAGTTTTGTAGAGGGTCTGCAATTTTTTTTTTAAATAATGTTATTTTAATATATATTAACAAAAATAGGGTAGGGTTGAAAAGATTGACAAAAACAGGTTTTTTAATCGTGTACCCGGTACACGAGTGCCTTTGATCTGACATGCGCAGACTGCCAATGTGGCAATCATACAGTGTTGACTGAGGTAATCGTGTACGGTACACGATTACCTCAAGTCGTGTACCGGGTACACGACTTCCTTCTCCATTAAATCGTCGCGCGACCCTTCTTCTTCCTCATCCGAAACCTTCTTCGTCGATCTTCTTTCATATTCCTCCATCCAAACATCGTCCAAAAACCTCCCAATATATTAAAAAATTTAACTGTCCATCCAAACATCGTCCAAAAACTTCGATCTTCCTCCGTCTTCCTCCTTCTCCATAAACCGTCTGTCTTCCTTCAATTTTCTTTGACTAAGGTAAAATTTCTCTTTAATTTTTTCCAATATATAATCTTCATATATATATATATATATCATTTTGTTTGCATTTGGGCTGAACTTAATATGTAATTTATGGATCCATGATTTATTTTTTTAATATATGTTGAATTTAGAAATTAGATTTTATTGGGCTATTTTTCTGGATGATTATGTATTTGTTGGGTTGAACCTAGAAATGTATGTATATGTTTATAAAAATGAAGATTGGTTCATATGTATATTATTTTGTTTGCATTTAGGCTTAATTAAATGTATGATTATGGATATATTATTTTATTTTTATTTAGATTGATTTAAATGTATAGTTTATGGATCTTAAATTTGGGTTGATTTAAATATATTTTTCATGTAATTGTATCTTTTATGTACTTATATTTTTTATGTAATTGTTTCATTTTATGTAATGAATTTATTTTTCTTGTAATTTGAACCTGGATCCTGGTCCTTCTAATCCTGTACAATTATATCAACAAAATACGTATCGTTTACAATCTATATGGGATAGTTCTTCTATAGTAGTTTTGAGTTGTTGAATAAGGGAGGCATCTGCATAACATACTACCCCATTTGATCACCGCATTATTCCCTACGTTAAACAGGCAGGTTTCCTTAGAGTTGCACAAATCAGATTTATCCAGCTTGATTGGCACCTTATTACTACTATAGCTGAGCATTGGAGACCAGAAACCCATACATTTCACCTGTCTTGTGAGGAATGTACAATCAGGATGTTGCCATACAGTTTGAGTTACGAGTGGATGGGTAACCATTGACAGGTTCACTACAATATGATTAGAAGAATGTTTGTGAAGAGCTCTTAGACGTTCTACTAGATGATCTGAAAGACTCATGATTGAGTATCCCCTGGTTGGCGTCTCAGTTTCCAAAATTACCTCCCGATGTCGACGACATCAGTGTACATAGGTATGCATGAGCATACATTATACAACTTATTAGAGAATTTTTGTTCACTGACAAGTCAAATACTCTAGTGCATCTCATGTTCCTTCCGCCACTGTCTAATTTCGAGCATGCTGATACGTACTCGTGGGGTGGTGCATGTCTTGCATGGTTGTATAGAGAACTTTGTCAGGCTTCCAATGCACAAGCGTTGGAAATAGCGGGGCTACTGATACTACTATATGTATGGACTTATGATAGATTTCCAATTATAGTACCACAAGTCCAGTTACAGACCCCAAATCATTGTCTACTTAGTGCAATGTATTATTTCATTTATATATTTATTTTGTTATCATTTTATGTAAGAATATAAATTAATTTTATTTTTTTTATATAATTTTAGATGGAGTGGTGTATTAGCTGCCTTTGAACAGCTAGCAAATATGTTGCTCGTGTACCGAAAAATATTTGACAGGCTGATGCATAGCCAGGTAACAAATGCATATATATAAATGAATATTTAAAACATTTTGGATGTATACTTATTTTTTATTTTTTCTTTTTTTTATCAGATTATTTGGATGCCATACACACAACATATTTGGTCACCACTACCTTATTACTGTTGTGATGGTGAAGACATATGGTTGACCGTTTGCCCTCTTAATGCTTCCATATAGTAGAGTGGCATCATCCAGATCGTGTGTTGAGACAGTTCAGTCTGCGACAAATGATATCTTCGTTTTCCTATACACTCCAAACACTACACCAGATTGATTTGAGAGATAAGCATGACCAAGACTGATGTTGAATCCATGCGGAATATATATCCTACTGGCATGGACGACATGATTGTTATATACAGGGAGAATTAACATATGGACCAGCTGTATCAGATGATACGATTCAATCACGAGGCGATTTATCACACATGACGGCGCTTACTATTACTGTATGGTAAGAGATGTAAAATCATACATTTTATATATATGTGAGATATGAATATTTTTTAATATTTATTTTTTTCATCGTACAGAATAATTTTATCGAAGATGTACAAAAATATTTAGTGTAGCACAACTTACCAGAGTTGAGTTCAATGTGTCGGCAAACATTGGTCAACATAGAAAATATTATTCAACAAACAAGACGACTCAATGTTGCTGACATTGATCGAAGACGTATCCGTCGTAGACAACAACAACAGCAGGATGAACCTAATTTAGAGCGACACGAAGACAACCCCATGAGAGGTAAGGGCCAAGGGTCGTTTTTAAATTTCATGTAAACTTTTATTTTCAAATTAAATAACTAATTGTAAATCTTATTTAATATCATGACATTTTTTATTTTTTTAATACAAGTGTAGAATAATTATGTTTTCATTGTAGATTAAATATATAATTAAGTTTAATAATGAAGGAATTTATGGATCCATTCCTAAAATTTTAATATTGTTGTACATCTCTAATTTAAAAAAAAAAATAGTCAATCTATTTTTTTATAAAAAAAATTCGTGGACCCGGTCCACGAGTCTCCATGCGACCGGTCAACCAAGTCAGCCGACGTGGTGCTGACTAGATTAAAAGTTAATCGTGTACCCCGTACAAGATTTTGCCACATGGTAATCGTGTACCCCATATACGATTTCACTACCATACTTTTGTCAATAGTTTCAATACCCACCTATTTTTAAAAATACTTTCTCATATATCTTATTTTTAAAAATACTTTCTCATATATCCCATTTTTGTCAATAGTTTGAAAAAATTACTATATTTTTTAACTTCATTCGGGTCTACAACTATAATTATCCCATAAATATAAAATAAAAGTGGGCCAAATAAATATTGGATAAAATAGATATGGATTGGGCTATACATATACACATTTTTTCCACTCTTAAATTAGAGAATACAAAATGAATTCAGTTAGAGTTAGCATAATAAGCTTAAAGTGTTTTTAACTGGGACGACTGAAAACCAAAGACATAGACTCATTTTATAGGCTTGGAACACATGACTTTCTTAAACATTTTGAATGACAAACTTATGATTTTCCAAAAAAATTTCAATGTGAGACAACTATATTTTTAACTTACATAAAGTATCTATTTTCAATCTAGAGATGAGTGATTTGATTTTCTCACATGCATGCGATTGAACTAAAAAAAATTGTAATCGCTCAAAAGCAAGTAGGGTCCCACAAGGACAAACGTGTTCAAATTGTTTTGGAACAATGACACGCTTTTTGATAAGTTGCGGGAAAATGACTTCTTGTAGACCACTGTTGAGTGCCGCGTGTTTGGTAGGTGTTTTTTACCTGTCCCCTCCCCCGCGGCTTTTATGTAATTTTGATATACTAGAAGGACCAATTGGGCAAGGACCTTAAAAATAAAACTTATTTCTTTTATTTTCTTTTTCAAGAAAAGAAAATAGATTCAAGCGGATTCAATTAACTCAAATTTAATTTGAAATTGTTATCAACTATGGTCAACGTACTCTTAAGTTGCGTAAAAGACTATAGGTTTAATTTTGTATCTCTTGTTTGAATTATAATGTCTAGAAAATAGGAAAAATACCAATTTTTATACTAAAACTTCTAAATTCGTCGAATTACCCTTTAAATTTTGATACATAATATTTACTTTAAACTTAAATAAGTTTTGTAATTTTTCCTTTTTAATATACTTTCAATTAAAAAAGTCAATAAAAATATTTTCATGTACTTCTAAGGAATATAAAACATATTTTGTATACACAATTACTAAAAGTTGAAAATAAAATATCACTAAAGCTATATTTATGTCAAAATTTGTGAGTTTTAAAATATTAGTAATAATCATGTACAATGCATTCGAAAATGTAAAATTTTGAAGTAGTATTTAATGTTTAAAGAAAATTTTCGATTCAAATATATAATATTACATATACAACGTTTTATTTTCTAAAACTACATTATAGTAAACCAAAAACAAACTGACGCATAAATTATGCTATAAAAATAAGCTTCTTAAATTTCAAATATATCCATAATCAATGTGGAATATAAAATAATCATGAAAAAAAATAAAATAGTACATATATAAAAAAAAAACATAATTTTGTTGGTTCCTCCAGCCTATTTTTTCTAAATCCCTCATCCTTCTCTCTACTTTTTCTATTCTCTCTCTAACGGTAAATAGTGAATAATATGCATAAACACAGCGTTAACAGACAATTAGCACAAATGAAAAAAAAAAAAAAAAAATCAACAATCATGTTGATGACTTTGAAGGAGACGAATATTTGATAGAATGCAAATAAAGTAGCGTTTGTGACTAGTTGACTCAAAGAATAGAAATGAACTAGCAACTAATAAAATTATCGATGACGACTTTGGTATTAGTTTTGATGGTGAACGACGATTGTTTGGCTCCAACATCAAAGGAGAACACTCAAAGATCGAGAGAAATTGAGAATCAAAACAACCATCGAGAAATATGACCTATTGAGAAGATAAAGGAGAAACTAAAAATGATCAACGAGGATAAAGGAAAATAGAAAGAAACAAAAAGAAATTATAGTCGTTTGACTAAGCGAATAATCTAGCGTCAAACAAGAGAAAAAAAGGAAGAAACAACTTGAATCTTGTGGACAATATGCAATTTACAAAAGAGAGAAAAAGAAAAGAAATAAACAATTAGAATTGAAAGTCTAAAACTCAAAATGTGTGTGTATTATATATAACAAGATCAATTTAGTTTGAGTTTAATACAAATTTTTCGAGGGGGAAATGAGAGATATTTTGTTCCACCACAAAGAATTATTTGATTTTTGCATTTCAACTAATTTACATGATACATCAGAACAAGCATTTATAGGATTTAATGATTCATAAAAGTGGAGTCATCCTGTTAACTAGCCGCGTTGATTTGGTAATAAGATAATAACGAATAGAAAAAAAATTAATGGCTTGGATCGTGTATCAACAGTCAATCCCCGATCGAGGTAGAGGATAAGGTTATATGAGAACAATTATTTATTTCTATTTCAGCTCGTCTCTTTTTTTTAAGAAAAAAGCGAGGAAGTGGGGGGAGAAATGACAAGAAGATATTTTTTATGTACTTGAAAAACGAATCAAACCGATCCGTTCTTAAAAATACAACTTGAACAAGTCACTTTTAAAGCACCCTTAATTTCTAAAATGCGAAATTATATTATCCATCGCTACATTTACTTTAATTTAAAACAAAAAAAAAATTAAAAGTAAGAATAGGAAAAGAGTAATTGTTTTAAATGTTAAAAGTGCTAAAAGTATTTTTAAATGTAGAAAAATGTCATTATCTATCGATAGGCTGCAATTATATATGTCAATAAATTACAATAGATGCTTACCACGGTCTATCAATAATAGACAGTGATATTTTATATTGATAAATAATTTAACTGATTTTGTATATTATAGTATTATTTTGCAATTTTTTTACCAGGTCTACTCAATCCACTATCGTTATTTTGTCGGACTCTAATGTATTTTAGCTTTGACATTTTAATATTAACAGTTTAAGCGGGACTTTAGGGGGATTTCCTATTTAAGGCCGCCATTAATTTTAAACTTATTTTTCCGGTTGATCTGAGAAAGTTCAATTCCATACCATCTTCTCATTGGCTCTCTGCTCCTGGCGTCAACTTAGCCGATCGGTTCTTCCATTGCCGTCAGAACGAGCTCATCGGCTCAATCGCCGAAGTTCTGGCTGGCAGCGTTGTTTGAATGCTTTCGATGGGTCTTTTGTCTTCTCTCTGCGTCTGCTTGCAGAAAAAACTTAGAGCAGCTAATTCTGCGGGTGCCGATGAAGCGGATGATGAAGATGTATCCACTGACATCTTCTTTGAACTAAGTACTTTGCAAATCGCAACTAATTTCTTTTCCGAGGCAAATAAGCTCGGCAATGGAGGATTTGGGCCCGTCTACAAGGTACGATTAGTTTGTTCTGACCTAATCATTGTTAGGCATGATTATTGGAAGATGGAATGTTGAATATCTTCGTTTTATTTTCCCATTTTCGACTCTAATTGAACATTTCTGTCTTGCTTCTGAACTGTGATCCGACTTGGATGCTTTCGATGCAAAAGGAGTCTCGTGTTTTTTAAAGTCGAAGTGTTAATTGGTCGCAAATCCAGCCATTTGTGCTGTTTATTTAACTGTTTCTAAAGTGTTAAATAACTTAGATTATGATTTTCGATGTCGATGAAACCCATAGATGATCATTCTGCCGGCATGGAAGTCTTCCCTTTTTTTTCGTCTTTTTCTTTTTTTCTTAGGGCTTTGGAGCAGTTCTGTGCCAATTGGCAATGGTAAATTACTTGAACGTTTCAACATCAAAGTTGTCGCAATTTCTCCACATGGCATTGACTGGTTGACTTATCAATTTTTATACCATTTCGTTATATTTCTGATGATAGAGATTAATTATTTATATATTATAATGGCACTGATCGTAAGATGACATTTATAGATCAATTATACTGTTAATTAACTGATTTAAGAAGGTTGAAAATTGACATTCAACGAATTTTTCAATGTTCTGATAGTGTAGTCTGTATATACTTTACTAATTTATTTATGGCTGTCGTATATTTATGTTCTTATTCTCTGATCATGGGTCTGTTTGTGTGGGTGCAAAAGGGTCATCAACTAAAGAACTTTTTTTTGGGGGTAGTTGGACAAGTTATTAGTAAATATAGCACAATGTAAAAGATTTTGTAAATATAACAAAATTTAGACCTGAGTCTTAGTAATACAGTTAGATTTTACTATTTTTGCCCTTTTTTAAAAATGTTTTTATACCCTCAATTATTAATTCTAAAAGTACTCATTGGAATTACCATTTTCTCTATCTAGCCTACCGAGCAAAATAGTTGGTTTATTCAATTGTTGCCAAGATGGCTATTTAGAAAGATTAGGGAACAAGACTAAAATTATTATTATTATTATTTTGCGTTCAACTAAAATAAAATTAATAACATGTTTTATTTACTAATTTCTATAATCCTTCTTGTATTGTGATAAGTGTTTTCAAGTGCACAATACACACTTTTACAAACCACCCAAAATAATTTTTTAAAACATCCTCCTTGAAAATAGGATCAGAAAGGTGTCCTTTACAACAATCATTATTTTATTAAAAATGAAAAATGAAAGGTGGTTCAAACTTTAATATTTAAGAATAGGGTAGGTTTCTAAGGAAAATTTTAGACTTCAAGTTCGGCGTTACCCGTTTCGACCCATTATTTAATTGTTTTTTGATTGAATAAAATATCCATTCAATTGAATGAGTACATTGTTGGGTATCCAACTTACTGCAACAACAAAGAAAAATACCCACACAAGATCTCCCCAAAACAAAGCACTGCTCAGTCAACTTTATTTATGAACTTTAGAGAAAACTTACAGATTTGGGCTAACAATTTGAAAAGACTGAAATAAGAACAGAAAACTAGAAAATACCAGCACATTCAAGAAGGCTGGAAATCCTCTCCTTACTCACGTCACAGGGACTATTTTCCTTAGATTTTTCCTGCTTCAGACTCTCCTACCTCAATCTATATATAGCCTATAATCCCCCCACCCCGAAGGAATCTTTTCCCTTACCGAATTGGTTTTCTAACAGATTTTGCAGGTCCCTATTATGGAGCATATCCTTTTCTAACTGCCTCATTTTGTGGAATGTCTTTCCTGCCCCTCCTCTTATAAGTGTACAATATTGGGGGTGTAACACTACCGCTCCTCTCGAAATGCACCTTGCCTTCAAGGTGGATGTGTGAGGAAACTGTTGTTTTATAGCATATACAAATTCCCACGTTGCTTCATTCTCAGGTAGTCCTCCCCATTTGATGAGTCATTCATTAGCAGCCAATTCCTTGTTCCAATGCACTCCTAATACTGTTTCTAGTACCACTTGGAGCTCAAATTCTTCTCTTAGGGAAGGGGGGTGGTGCCGAATGTTATGAGATTGCCCCAATTTATTTTTAAGTTGAGAGACGTGAAACACATTGTGGATAGTTGCTTCAGGAGGAAGTTCCAATTTGTAAGCCACTTCCCCTATTCGTTTTGTAATTTGATAAGACCCATAGAATCTTGGAGCTAATTTTTCACACTTTTTCCGAGTTAGCGATTTTTGTCTATAACGTCTGAGTTTTAAAAATATCTCAACCCCTACTGAAAATTGCAATTCTCTTCTATGCAATCTGTTTGTTTTTTCATGCGGTTTTGAGCCATTACTAAGTTCTCCTTGAGCCGAAAGTGCTAAGTCTCTTGCTTGCAACTGTTATTCCACGCTATCATTAGATGTCTTCTTTTGTTCATATAAGATTAAGGGAGGTGGAGGACGTCCGAACACTGCTTGGTAAGGAGTTGTCTTGATTGTTGAATGGAAAGTTGTGTTATATCACAATTCAGCCCATGCCACCCATTTACTCCACTTGGTTGGTTGTTCGTTACAAAAGCACCTTAGGTATGTTTCCAAGCACCTGTTAACCCTTTCTGTCTGTCCATCTGTTTGGGGATGGAATGCCGTACTTCTCTTTAGTGTTGTTCCCATCATAGTAAACAGTTCCTTCCATAAGTGACTTAAAAATATTTTGTCTCAATCTGTTACTATGGAGTTAGGTGCTCCATGGTGTCGAATAATTTCTTCGATGAATAAATCTGCTACTTGCTTTGCAGAAAAAGGATGTCGGAGCCTGATAAAATGTGCATACTTAATCTATCAACGACCACTAGAATTGAGTTGTACTCGTCTGATTTTGGTAGCCCTTCAATAAAGTCCATCGTCAAGTCCTCTCAAATCAAATTTGGAAGGGGAAAAGGTTGGAGAATGATAGAAACCAAATCGTTTAGAAGAATTTTATTGATAATTCGATGAGCTATACGATCGACTATGCGATCGGGTAAATGATCTAGTACACGATTAGTTACTCGATGCAAATGGCTAGGCTATCCGCTACACGATCGTCTACTATCCACTACACAATCGTCTACTCGATGAGCTAGACGATAAGCAACACGATTACAAAATCTTCCTAAAAGCAGTCTCCGTCTTCAACTTCCTCCCACACGTGAGAGTTAAACTTCACCCACTCACAATTGCTCTGATTATCAAAAAGTCCCCTTCATTTCCCGCTTCCCCCTCCTTTTAAACAAAAGTCTTCCCCTAACCGAATTGAAGTCTTCACTAGTTGTGGTCCCCAACCCCCCTAACTGCCGCAACTTCCTCTTTTCCCAAATTACCCTTATTCCTTCTCCTTTGATATTGTAATACAATCGGAGGCCTAACAGAGAAGGCCTGCTGGAGATAAAGCATCTGCCTTGATCCTTTGGAATGTATCACACTCTTCCACATACTTCTTGACATCATTCTTCATCCCCTGCCAGTATAACTCACCATTCATCCTTTTATATGTTCGTAAGAACCCTGAATGCCCTCCCAATATTGAGTTATGGAAAGTGTGCATTAATGAAGGAATAAGGGCCGAAGTTCGGGAGATGACCAAATGGCCTTTGTATAATAATTTCCCATTTTTCCATAGGTAATTGGGCTTTCCATCCGGGCCGACCTTTAAAATTTCAATGATTTTTTAAAGATCCTCATCTTGTTCTACTTCTTAAAGGGCCAGCTGTATATCAAATAAATTTGGGACTATCAACGTATAAATTTCAGCGGCCGTGGATACCTGTGATAGCGCATCTGCCACCTTGTTCTGTAGCCTGGGTTGATACAGGATGTCAAAATTGTATCCCAAGAGTTTGGTCAGCCACCTTTGGTGTTGAGGTTGAACTTCTCATTACTCGATAAAGAACTTCAACATCGTCTGGTCTAATATGATTGTGAATTTATTCCCTAGCAAGTAGTGCCTCCACTTTTGGATTGCTAGAACTACGACCATTAATTCCATTTCGTATATCGACTTGGCTTAGGTTCTTGGAGATAGTTTCTGACTAAAACAGGCTATGGGTCTTGTCATTTTGAGAGAGAACCGCCCCCAATCCATATCCGGAAGCATCTGTTTCATAGCTTCCTTTAGTTCCATGAAGGCTTTAGTAGCTTCCCCACCAACTCAAAGCATTCTTTTGTAGTAATTTTGTCAAAGGGGCCGCAATGCTTCCATACCTCCTTACGAATCTCCAGTAGTATTCGGTCAGACCTAAAAATCCTCGTAATTCGGATACATTCTTGGGTTGAGGCCATCTAGCCATTGCTGCAATTTTCTCTCCATCTACCTCCACGGCTTGTTGAGATATCCAATGGCCTAAATACTGTGTTCTCGGTTGGCAAAATACACATTTCTTTTTATTTGCGTAAAGCTTGTTGTCACGTAGGATGTTGAATACTACGCCCAGGTGAGTTTCGTGTGTTGAAATATCCAAGCTGTATACTAAAATATCGTCAAAGAAAACCAGCACAAAATATCGGAGGAATGGTCTAAATACTTGGTTCATCAATGATTGAAATGTTGTTGATGCATTGGTCAATCCAAAAGGCATCACCAAGAATTCGTAGTGACCTTCGTGCATTCTAAGAGCAATTTTCTCAACATCACAATCCCTCATTCTAATCTGGTGATAACCGGACTTAAGATCTAGTTTGGAGTAAACAGTCGAACCACTTAGCTCATCCAACAGCTCCTCAATGACCGGAATTGGAAATTTGTCTGCTATAGTAGCTTGATTTAACTTCCTGAATTCCACGCAAAGTCACCATCTACCATCTTTTTTTCTTACTAGTAGCACTGGGCTTGAATAAGGACTCCAGCTTGGACGTATTATCCCTGCTTGTAATATTTCTCCCACCAACTTCTCAATCTCTTCCTTCTGGACATGGCCATACTTTAGGGCCATACGTTGATAGGTTTTTGTCCTTCTGTCAATAAAATCCTGTGGTCTATTTCACGTTCAAGAGGTAACCTTATTAGTGTGGCAAATATGTCCTCATTCTCTTCCAACAAGGCTTGGATCGTGACTGGTAACCTTTCTTGCTGCTGCACCTTATCTTCGAGTATAATCTCTTTGTTTTCCTCTGTTTCCATATTCTGAAACTCAATTAGAAATCCTTGATCTTCTTCCTCCCATATCTTTGCCAGCACTTTCAGTGATATTTCAGCTTTTGTTAGGGACAGATCCCCTTTCAAAATGACGGGGTAGCCTCCTGATATGAATGCCATCGTCAAGGAGGGCCAATGTATCCCCATAAAACCTGTTGTACACAACCACTGCATACCGAGAACAACGTCAATCTTTCCTAAATCAATGGCAAGGAAATCAGAGGTTACCTCTAGTTCTAGGAATTTGATCGTCACTGATTTTCATTTCCCTTTCCCTTGCACTGCCATATCATTTCCAACGACCACCCCGAAAGTGTTGTTGCCCGAGACCGGTATCTTTAGTTCTTCCATGATTTTTCTGTGAAGGAAGTTATGGGTAGCTCCACAATCGATTAACATGATTACAGCCTTATCTTGAATCGTCCCCCTCAGCTTCATTGTGCCTTTAAAAGAGAAACCAAGCATCGAATGCAGTGTTATTTCTGGGTTGTCCGTCACTTCCATGGTATTCAGCTCGGGTTGTACTTCTTCTTCAGTGGCTCCAGTCTCCCCTACTTCTTCTTTGTTTAGGATGAACAACATTAATTCGCGACTTGCTCTGGTTTTGCATCGATGCCCCGGAGAGTATTTTTCGTTGCATCAGAAGCACAACCCTTTGTCTAGTCGTTCTCGAAACTCATTATCGGGCAACTTCTTCACCGGAGGCTCCTTCTTCACAAACGACACTTTGACGGGGATGGATATCTGTCGTGTACATAGGGCTTCTTCTTTTTTTGCTGAGTTCTTATCGCCAATGCCCTCTTTTTTAAATGGCCTAGAAACTCCCCACTCATTGAAGGCCAAGTGTAAGGCCATATTTATGTCATTCACTAATTGGGCTTCCCTCATACAATCTTCTAAAGTCACAGGGTTTCTGCTCACAACCTCTGCCTGCAACGTTGGTTCCAAACCATTGATGAACGCATCGCAGAGGACACTCTCTACTAGATCCGGTAGTGGTGCGGCGTAATTCACAATTTTTTTCACGTACTACGGGTAAGTTCTATCTTGCTTGATCTTTAGCAACCTTGCCTCTAAGCTTCCCTCTCTGGTGGGACGAAAATGTTCAAACATTCTTCACTTGAGCTCTTCCCAGGAGGTGATAGATCTACGATTGTGGCTCCACCTGAACCAATCGACTTCGTCGGGGGCAAAACTCACCACAGCTACCTTAACCTTCTTCGCATAAGTGAGTTCATGAATTTCGAAGTAGTGCTTGGTGTGGTAGACCCAAGATTCTGGGTTTTCACTTGAAAAGTTCGGCAGCTCTAACCTTTTATACTTACTTTTATCCGCTCCTCCAGTCGATTGAGTTGCCATAGAGTCCACCACTTCTCATTTTCCTTTGAGCTTGAGCCTTGTCCCATCGTGAACGCCAAGTTCTTCCATTTTTTGAGTAGAGTTGCTCTCCCTCACCTCTTCTACCAATTTCTCTATGTTTTTACAGAGTCCCAATAACATCTCCTTCATCTGGGATATTTCCTTCTCATTGGACTCCATCCGTTCCTCGAGCTGCTTTTGCGCCATCGCCCTTGTTCACCTCAGTGTTGAACTTTGTTGGGTATCCACCCTGCAACAATAACAGAGAATTGGTTCTCTAACAGATTTTGCAGCTCCCTATTACGGAGCATATTCTTTTCTAACTGCCTCATTTTGTGGAATGTCTTTTCTGCCCCTCCTCTTATAAGTGTACAATATTGGGGTGTAACATATATATATTCTAGAAGAAAATCTCTGAAATTGTACCTAAAGAAATGGATAGCAAAGAAGATTTCGTGCTATGTTAAAGAAGATAATTATCATTTACAGCTAAGCTCTAGAAGTTGTCAAGGTTCCAGAAGTACTCTCATGAGCCAAAATGACTAGAGGGGTATGTCCTATATCGCAAAACTTTTGGGCATTAGAAGCCTTAAAAGTAGAAAAAAGCTTCCCTAACCACCTTTCTCATCTTGAAAAATATTAATGACTCCATTGTTGCTAAAACTGTCTAAATTTATTCTCGTTTCAATGTGATTCTTACTTGATTAACTATGATATTTTCTTTCCTTAGGGGTATGATGCTGAATTTGCCCTTTACATTAGAGCAATTGCTCAAGACACACTTGAGATAACTTTTCTTATGTCAATTTAGTATATATGCAGTGCTATCTGTGACTGTGGTTACCAATCTAGATGTTCAACACATAACTCAATCACTTGAAGATTTCCATAAGGTTTGAATTCGATTTGTAGAGTTGCACGTGGTGATTAATAAGGTTCTGGCGTTATTCAAAACCTTTCAGAACTACCCACCCACGTGGATTTGTAATAATCCCCAAGTTATCTGACTCGCCAATCATATAGGCCTGTTAATTAGCCCAATGAACAAAGATATATTGGGTTATGTTGTATGTGAGAATCCTTTAAAATAAGAAGCATAAGATAGATAGTCTTAGCCATTAATATTTCCGAATGAATGCCCAGATGATGACTAGTTAACTGGGGTGCATACTAGGTCCTAAGTTTTCTATAACGATTCTCAGTGATTTTGACCTGAAGGCCTTGTACTGTCGGGAAAATAATTAAGTTACAAGCACCTGCCTTTTGCCCTCTGGCTTTGTCTCTTTTCGATTTCCAAATCACTCTTTCCTCTACTTGTGTTTGAAGGACAGTGTCGGATGCTGATCTAATGTGGCTAGAATTGCCAAATATACAGGGGTTGATGCCAAATGGCCAACAAGTAGCAGTGAAGAAGCTATCGGTAGATTCAAGACAAGGAGTGAAGCAATTTAGTAATGAAGTGAAACTTCTACTGAGAATTCAGCACCGAAATTTGGTCATTTTATTGGGCTGTTGTGTAGAAGGACCTGAAAAGATGCTTGTATATGAGTACCTGCCAAACAGAAGTCTTGATTACTTTATTTTTGGTAAGAACCTTATTCTAGGAGGAATTCATGAATTTTTCTGCTTGCGATGTGGAGATTTACATGCATCTTATTGCAATTGGTTGGGATAATATAACTCATTCTTGCAAATTTATGGCAGTCAATCACTATTATATTGACAATGTGGACAGATAAAAAAAAGTCTTCATCCCTGGATTGGACAACACGGTTCCATATAATTACAGGTATCGTGAGAGGTCTCCTCTACTTACATGAAGAGGCTCCTGCAAGAATTATACATAGAGATATCAAAGCTAGTAACATATTATTAGATGAGCAACTGAATCCGAAAATCTCAGATTTTGGATTAGCACGACTTTTTCCTGGGGATGACACACATTTGAATACATTTAATGTCGCTGGCACTCAGTAAGTAGTAGTTTACTTCATGACCCTTGCAAACGATACTTGTCCCCTAAATTGAGCTAACACATCCTTATGCTCCTTGGTTTTTCTCTAATGCTTAATAATTATATTTTCACTCAATGTAGTGGCTATATGGCTCCCGAATATGCAATTCATGGATATTTGTCTGTGAAGAGTGACATTTTCAGTTTTGGCATCTTGGTATTAGAGATTGTTAGTGGAAGAAAAAATCACGACGATCGACTTGGCGCACCACAAGTTGACCTCTTGGGATATGTAAGTTATCGTTGATGATTGTTAAGCCTTCAGGGGACGTTTGGGACAAGGGATGGAGTTGTGAACTCCATAGAGTTATGGAGTATGGAGAGTTGTGAACTCTTGAGACTCATAAGGTAAGGAGTCAATACGGTATAAAATTGATGTTCTTAAGTAATAGGACCAACTAACTCCTTAAGCCAAATAAGGAGTGGAGTTCACACCTTCCCATTTCTGAACTCTGTACTTTTCAATTTCTTGGCCCAAACATCCTCTCAACGACTGAAATGGTGAATTTTGTAGAATGCTTTTAAAATACAAATGAAGTTTCTTTAGAAAATAGGCGTAGTACCTAAACAAATATCTCTTCCACAGGCATGGTTGCTTTACCAAGAAGGAAGGATTTTAGAGTTGACTGATAAAAGCCTAACAAAATGCAATGCAGATGAGGCAGCAATGTGCATTCAGTTGGGTTTGTTATGTTGTCAAGCAAGTGTTACAGATAGGCCTGATATGAATACCATTCATCTCATGCTTTCTAGTGATTCTTTCACGTTGCCGCGACCTGGAAAACCTGGAATTCGTGGTCGAGCAGCATGTCAAACAACTACCTCTACTACGGCTTTCACCAAGACAAATACTAGTACACAAAGTGGCGTTACCAAAGCTTCTACTACAACTAGTAGTTTGGTAGAGGATTATTCAAGGAATTCCATATCTGTTTCTTCTATTGATGAAGGCAGGTGATCATTTCTGTTGTGCATAGTATGAAGAAATTTGCATTAACGTTGCGTGCGTTCATATCAATTCTTTTCATTTTTAGGTAACTGTAACAATGGTTATTTAGGGTTATTTCATAGCGAGCAAAATTTTATAATTTTAACTTTCTATAATTCTGTTAGTTATGTTATTGCAACAAATCAAGGGTTAGCGCTTCTTGGCCTTACACTTTTTCCACCCTGAATTAGTGAAGCTTTTGTCCTTTTAGCCAAGGACACCATGCTTAGTTCCTAAAAAATGATGTGCCATAATATATATGTTTTTTTTTTTTTTTGGAGGAAAATATGCCATATAATCTTTAACCTTTATATTATCCTTTGTCAATTGGTGTGTCGTAATTTTTAGAGCTTCAATTTCTTTAAATGCTTTTGAAGAACAAATTATGATAAAATTACTGATAGAACTACTTTTTGAATAACAACAAACCCAACTGAAAAGCCGTAAGAAGTTGAAAACTTTTCTAGTTAGATTAACGATTTTCAAGTTTGTCTAATACAATTTTTAAGTTTGAAAAATTGCCCACCCCTATCATTTAAACGTTATGTCAAATAAATAGCTGCTTCAAACTTTCAAGTTTCCTTAAAACTTTAGTTCCTTCACAAAACAATTTAATTTTAAACAGTGTCGAATAAATCTGGAATCTACAATCGTCATGTTGCTAAAATTTACATCTATAAAATAAAATTTCCAAAGCCTTGATAACGATGAGATTCAGAATCCAAAATACAAACTTTTCCTGGGTTGTACCATAAAATTTTTCAGCCGAAAACATTTTTCATCACATCATTTCCCGATTATCATTTTTTAAATAAGTAAACCATATGAACTATCAATATTAATGAACTCCACAGAAAATTTCAGTGTTTTTTCTCCGCAAGACTAATTAAAACGACCAACTTGGTAAACATTATAACAATACTCGAATATAAGGGTATTCAAATCCTACGACATTCATAAATAAATTCGCTTTGGCAAATCAAAAATCATATAAAAACAGAATCTAGACATCACTCAACGTTCTCAACATCAAAAATTTGAATGACTTTCAAGTAAATGCATCTAAACGGGTGTCACATTGCACGAAGGTTATAATTATGCCTCAGTTATCGGGAACTCGAAGGCAACATCTTTGCCAGAAAGCTTCCTGTAAACTGCAGCAAAACTCTCCAACTTGTACTCAGTGTTGTTCCGCTCCTTCGGGTCCAAGAAAACCTGCATCCAGAAGAACCAGGGTAAATATTTGTAATTGGAGCCTAATTCTCATGCCACCATAAACCAGCCTAGAATTATACATTCCTTGATACCAAACATGGCAAGAACATTCGGATGTGGCAGCAGGAACCAAGATGAATAAAAGGTTTAGTTGAGTTTAGTTTCCGTTTTAGTCACAAGCCAGGTGAATCTAGTTACACCCTCTAAAGACAGTAAAAAGAAAAGATAGAATAATATATTGCAGTAAATGAATAAATAGAATGAACAATACAGTTTCTATTTTGGTGCCTAGAAATAGAAAATAGATGACATGCATCTTCTGAACTTCATTAACTGCATCCATGAAATGAGGAAAAGCTTATGTTTAAGCCATGCATTTATTACCTTCATGATTTTTGAACCATCAACCCTGTATCTGGTTCGCTTTCCTACAATCTCTGCAGGCAAAACAATATCTTCTAGCATTGCTTCATGTACGGAAGTAAGAGTACGGGTGCGAGGCCTTTGAACTGCTGACCCTTTCTTCGGGGGTCTCAAGATTCTTCTGTTAGCAACCAGAATCACATCCTAAAACAAAGGATTACAGAAAATTAGCACAAGGAAAAAGAAATACCCGAGACAACCCACTTGAATACACGGCCAACACAATTTACAAACTATAGAATATAGAGGGAAAAAGGTAGAGCATCTTCTTAATTGGTGATATCTATACAAATTTATGAGAAATTTGTAGTATTTCATGACGCAGACATTGTGAAAAAGATTGCAACGTGTTCTTGCAGCATAACGTCAAATGAAGTCAATGAAGCAATTTTGTAGAACATATATCCTAAACATAAAATTAGTTTATCTAAGTGTCACCAAGATCAGGTCCCAAGTTAACTAATGATAAATACACTGTAAAAATGATTCTGCTTTTGGAAAGTCAAAAGAGAACGAAAGCAAAAATGGACCATCCATTACTTTTCCGCTAAACTTCTTTTCCAGCTCACGAACAAGCCTCAACTGAATCTTCCGGAAAGCCTTCCTCAATCTAAAGGGAACATATATAACAACAGCCTTCCTGTTTCCAGAAACATCAACTTGACTGCAACCACAAAGACGTAAGTATTAGTTTCCTGGGAAATAACATACTCGTTTATCATGATAGACATATTTTATCAACAACACATGAAACTTACAGTGCTGAATTAATGTACAGATCCTTGAGGTCACTTTTCAGCTCCGAATTGGTGTTTTCCAAATCAAAGAGTGCCTGCAGATACATTAAATCATCAGAAGTGCTAATAAAGGAGGCAACGTAACTTCGACAATTGAGTAAGCAAAGAGATTTCTGCTATCTACGAAAACAACCTGCGCAACAGTCTCTTCAAATTCGGATGCTTCAGCATCCTTATCCTTGTGGATCTTTTTCAGAGCCGTATACATCTTCAGGAATCTAGCTGAAGAAGACAACATGAGGTGGAAAAAAAATCCCAACAAACCATTGTTAAGAGACAACTAAAAATTGGCAAAATGAAACTTAATAGTTTCTATTCAAACTCGTCTAAGAAAATCCATTAAATTAAAGGATTTAAATACGAAATCCAACACACATCCTTTTCTAGCCTTTGCGAAGAACTTCTTAATCCAAGTCTTCAACCCCTAACTGTCTAGAAATTAATTCACGGACTCAATCAGAAAAACAAAACTAAATCACAATGCCGAAATTAATCAGTAGTATATGAATCATCTCCTTCGTCCAACAGGGCAACTACACTAAACAGTCACAAACTTGGGAGGACTCCGAAAATGAAAAGTGTACAAAAATCGAAAAATTCCTGAAGAATGAAACGAAAACAGAGCACTGAAGACTAATAGCAAAGAGAAGAAATGGCGAAGTAGAGCAGTTAGAGAACCATACTCGACGGCGCTGGAAGGCAACGATCGGCTACTCTGTGGATGAAAATCTGATTTTAAGCCGATGGAGACTAGGGTTTCGCGGAGAATGGCAGTTTATATAGCTGTGAGAGTAAATACTGAGATTATTTTTATTTATTGGACGAATGAGATCAAATGTTTTGGGTGGGTTAGGCCCAAATTAGATAGATATTGGGCTTTCATTTACGCAAACAAAGCCCAATTTAAAGTGATTATTGGGCTTGACATAGAAAGTTGTTCCAGGCAGGCCCAGTATTTGGCTTTGTCAATGGTATCGTTGTGGAAATCCCGTGACCAGGCCCAACTTGTCCTAAATTCAAGCTGTCCCATATTGCGTTTTTTTTTTTTTTTTTTTTTTATGAAAGCTAACAAAACGCCCTAAATTTTACTTTTGTCCAACTTTTCTACTCTTACACAAAAATTAGGGTTCAATTACCCTTTTGTCCTTAACCTATAATCAATCACACATATTTCTAAAAAGAAAACACAAAAGTTTCCTTGATTAAGGTGTATTTTTATTTTAATAATTTTTTTTTCAAAACCTTCATTCTCTCCCCCTCCCTCGTTCTCTCTATCATTCCTTCGTTTTCTTTTCCTTTACAGCAGCCCACGATGATAAACTGGCAAGCGGATCATCTGCACCACATTGGACGATGAACCACATACTCGGAGTGAACACAGGCGACGAACGGTAGACTAGGAGCAGAACAATGCCCGAGTCGACTTGACGATGGACAGCGGCACGACTCGGACGTGTTGAAATGTATATCCTAAAGCCTCGTATTTGATGGAACGGAAATATATGCAATAGAAGAAAAAAATATCTTTAGGTTAATTTCAAAGAATAGACATGCAATTAAAATAAGAATAAAGGGAAAAAAGATATACAACCTTTGTAGTCTTAAAATTTCTCCAAATCAGCTCCAATCTCCTCATGAATAATTCATAGACCATCAAGGGAGTCTTTCCGACTATTCTGTGGCCTTAGAATGGGATTGTTGGATCTAGTGAGTAACTAATTTGGATACGAAAAGGTTAAGGATTTTTGTGAGAAAATATATTAAGATTGTCAAATAATCTCATATATTTCCACTTGACCAAGTGATTTAAAATTCATAAAACTCTACCTTTTAAAGGTCGTTTCATGCAAAACATACAACTTTGAGTTTGATGAGAATTTGATACTAAAAAATCCACTAACTCAAAGTGGGATTAATGATGCAAGTGTCTTCAATCGAAGACAATACTTAGCAATGCAAATGTTATAATTTTTCACTCACAATTGTTGGATCTTTCCACTAACTTGATCAAAGGTCAAAGCTTGACTCTCAAAGTTCAAAATCAACAATTTTGACTTTTTGACTTTCATTGCATTTTTTATCTAGTCAACAATTTTGACTTTTGATACAAGTTTGACATAGTCAATTATTTTGACTTTTATTGTAATTTTGACCAATTCCATTTAATTTCAAAATTAATTATAATAATTAAATTATGATTAAATATTAATTAAATAATTTAATCAATTTAATTTAATATTAAATCCAACATTAATGTCAATTAATATGAATACCTATTCATAATCTTGATATTTAAATATCTCCTACTTTCTCTATCTTTATGTTTAATTCACAATTAAACATTAGGTTAAATATATCATATATATTTAATGTTTTGCTCCAAGAACCAAATTTGAACAATTCAAATTCGTTCATCACACTATTATAAGGTTTAGTCCGATATGAGCTAGTAGGGGACCTCATAGACCTACAGATCATGGGCTCCAACGATCCGAGATTAACCGGTTAAACTCTTTAACCTAATGAACCATCATTCGTTAACTACCGAGTCACTTCACTAAAACCCAGTAATTGCACACTCTTACTGTAGATATATTATGTCCACGTGATATAACCATGATTGGTAAATCAAACCTTCACAGGTTGTTCGTAATAACGACTGGGTCAAAAGTTGTTTTACCCCCGATATTACATCTTGCTTCTTAAGTGCTCTTCTAATGAATAATTGGTTTGTGATCCATTCACTAAATCGAGTCTGTCTCAGGCCAATGAGAGGGTGAGACCCCTTATTCAAGACGTGGAGTCAACACTTAAGGGAACAACCTTTGTACTATCCCTAAAAACAGGTATGAGTGAATTCCGTCTTACTCCCTATGTCCCCAACTATCTACCGATCTTATCCTTGAAATGGGAGGCTTATTGAGCCGACGTTGTTGAACCAACCATCACCCATGAAAATATAAGGATGATCCTGAATAAACAGAAGTTCATAGTTAGCTCATGATTAAGGTCAAGTTACCTAGGTCATCACTTTGAAATAGTTAGTCTTAAACAGTAAACAACGTTATAAAGTAAGAGTGACTTATTTCTTGGTCTGATCTTATGCAAACTCATTGTATAGGATGCCCCGGCTTCTCATGTTACTACGTGAACAAATCAAGATCACTTTGTTTGTAGCACTTTACGACAAATTGTAACAACTACAAAGTGGACTGCATCCGATAGTGTTACCAAAATAAAGCACACAACCTTATTCATATATTATAGACCGTTTTGGCTATTTATTCAAACTTGATCCATCTTTATGTCGCCACATAAAATTCAAGTATTCGTATAATAGCCATGGATCTTTAGTTTATTGGATTTAGGTTCTTTCTAAAACGAAATGAGCAATTCATATTCAATAACAACTTTATTGAATAAAACCTCAATGACAGCTTTATTGATAACATAATCAATTTATTGTTTACAGACCACGAGTTTTAGGATATAAAACCCAACAATATTTAATAAGTTTTTTGAAATAATGGTTTATTATTTTATATATGCAATTATCCATTAAGGAAAGATCCAAGGTTATTTTGTATAATTTGAACACCATGTAGTAGACATATTGGTGGATCATGTTCATGTAGTAGCCTAAATAGTTCGTAGTATATGGATAAAGTTGGATGTCTTATCCTGGAGATACTACGGATATGATTCACTTAGTAAATGTTACAAACGATTTGATCCAAATCTTTTATGTGGAGACATGCAATTGGGGTATACTATATAGAGAGTTGATATAAGATCGAACTACAAAAAAAATTAATCTCTTTTTATAACAGTTGGGGTTGATACCCTAAATCTTGTGGTTTTGTAGTTTGTAAAACAGTTGTACAAACGAATTATTTTTAATAAAATAAATTGTTATTTTATTTGACATTTAGTTTGCATTAACCCAAAACTAATAAACTAAGATCCCAAGTTATGTATTGTAGCTCAAACATGTATGTGGTGACATACAAGTGAATCATGTTTGAATATTAAATTTTTTTCAAATGCATCTTCTATCTCCAGTTGCCCACCACAAGGGGTATTTTTGTCAGAAAAATGGATGTGTGTATGTATGTACGTATGTAAAGAAAAAAAACCTCATTGATCAATAAACTAAAATGGTCGAAGGTCCACGACCGTTGACATGATGAATTAAAATAGACATTAACCACTTCGAATGACTAAAATACCAAACATCTCCAACCTCGTCCAATAATATTATGAGCAACATTATTTGTAGATTTGAGATTGAAGCCACAATATTTAATTTGCACCACCAACATCTAAGCCCGAATTTCCTCCAAATGGCACATCAAGGAAAAGATTGAAGCATTTTTTTTTCATAGTCAATATCAATAATCGGGAAGTTGATTCCACCTAAATATTGAAGAGACCACACCTTTAAGTCTAACAACAAAATAAGAGCTTCGACGAAAATAATATCCACATACACTCACATGAATTTGACAACAACCAACACAAAATAACCGCTAGCATCACGAATATGGGAATGAACGTCCCAAATTGCATGTAAATACTGTTTTCAATGAAAAAAAAAATCATTAATGACGTGCTTTTTCTTTCGAAGTTGAGAAGTTAAAGTCATCATACTCATGTATGCATGTTATAGTTTTTTTTAAAAAAACAAAGGTCATTATTTAAAAAAAAAAAAATGATAGAACCAACTATTATAGTGAACAATTAAGTTTATAATATTTAATAGTTTTTAATTACATGTGTTTCTATTGGCTAATTGGCACACGTCACTCTCTATTGTATTTAGTCATAATCAATTAAAACTGTGTGTGAGAGAGAGTTTACTCACTCCACGCATCCGCGCGATAGATTATTAAAATAATAAAATTTAAAGGGTCACATATTTATTTTAAATAAATTGTTTGGTGCTATAAGTATCATGATGCAAACATAAAGTTAAAACCCAGTTATATAAGACATTTAATCCTTATTCAAAATTTGTGCCTACTTGGACCCATAAACCAAATGACTCATGGCTTCGTTAGAATCTTTTTTCTTTAAGAATTTTTTTTAAATGTAATCTTATACTAATTAAAGTGATAATAGTCACATTTTTCATATATCAAAGGTTTCTCTATTTTTCAAATTTTATTCTTTCAAAAATCATTGAATTTCCCTTTAATAACGATTTTGTTTTCAATTTTTAAAACTTATTATAGTTTCCTATGAATTCTCTTACTATTTTTTCAATAAGTTAACTTATTAGTCAAATTCTTAAAACAATAACAAATTTTCAAAAGAGAAATTATTTTAAATGACAAAATTGTTGAAAATATTTGTAAATAATAATAAAATATCATAATCACAAATAGACAATTAAATTTTATTATATTTATCAATATTTTGATTAATTTTCCTATATTTGAAATCGACCATTTTCATTTTCTTTTATATAGTTCTCTTGAATTTGTTAGACTTTAAATTTTTTTCTTTTTAGTACAAGGACTCTCGTGGATGGGGATCAAATCTCTGTGGATTTTAGTGGATTTATCCAAGTGTTAGACTTTTTAATGAATTTTTCCCTAAATTAACACCTAGCCCACTTACTCTAATGCCATTTGATTGAGTTGAGCTATTTTTTTTACTATTCTTTTAGTTTTGAAATTTTGACTTGATTTTTAAAAGCAAAGTTGAAAAACTAAAGACTCTTAAATATTAAAAAAAAAAAAGACGAAATAAATAACATATAAGTAAAAATACTAGTACGTAGTATAGTACAAAAAAATATAATATCAAATCGGAAATATTTTTTTTCCCTCTAGGATTGGAAGTCATAATACTACCAACCAAACATGATAATTCTATTATTATTATTATTATTTTGCTCTGTGATTAATTTTGGACAGCTACGCTAAGTAGATGAAATAGGGAAATAATATTAAGTTATAAATGTCGAAGAAACTTTATTGCTGGCTAATCACATCTATGTCTATACAAAATATAAAAGGAGAATAAAACCAACATTATACTAATCATATCATAGATTCATGTACTATTTTTTTTTTTTGGTTGATTAATTTTCTGGATATTTCAAATAAAAAAAATTGTACACTTCTAATATATTTTTACATCTTAATTTTTTGCATTTCTAATGTTTTTTTTTAATTTAAATTATATTAAATTTTTGTATAAATAAAAATAAATAGTTATAAAGGAAAGCTATATAAATTTAAGACATTTCGAACATTAATCACGAAGAACAAAAGCGATCTCTTAAATCAATGATAATATTTAACGCATTGACTTCATTTAGATCCATAAATAAATTATAAATATTTAAATTGTTAGTTTTTATGACATATAAATTCAAACTTTTGGTGAGGTAAAACTCACAAGAAGTAGGAGTGGACCATGGAAATAAAATATAATAATGTTTAGGAAAAATTATTTTTTTCCTTTAGTTTCTATTTACTCTATATATTTCAAAATGTTATAGTTTTAATCATTTAAATTTTAAGTTTGATTTCAATTTAATCATTAATTTTTAAAATGTTACCTTTTTCAATTTGATTCCCAAGTTTGATTTCAATTTAATCATTAATTTTTAAAATATATTTGTTCTAAATACGCACCTTCCCTCATTAGCATTAATGTCTATTCATCGATTTAAAATAATTATGAAGTGAAATTTTAAATTTAAATTTAGTAGTAGTCAAGTAATGAAGCTTAATTAATTACAACTCTATTACTTTTTTAAAAAAAAAATTAATTAATAAACATTAACGCTAAAAGTAAAAAGTGAATATTTAATAAAGATGTATTTAATACTATATATTTATAAATCATAAAATTAGTTATAATTATCCATATTTAGCTAATAGTAAATTATTATTAATTAATTTATGAAGATGATTTATATTAAAAAAATGATATAGTTATTATTTTGCAACATTATATGATTAGTAGAAATTATATAATACATATTATACTTTTTTAACAAATGAATTGAGTTTATAATACAACATATTGTATTTTCAAATATTTTTATTTTTATTAAATATAATTATGCATTTTAAAACTTAAAATTCAAAATTGGGTTAAAAAAATTAAAAAAAAACATAAAAAAATATTGTTTTCAGATTTTTTTAAAAAATATAAATAACAGAATTCAGATTTTCTATCAAACATTATGGGAAAGGGATGTATCTAGATGGTTTGAAAATTCAACAAAGAGAAAATCCAATCCATCTTTCTCTCCTCTCCACAAACCACAAAACACAATACCAATAAATAAAAGGAAAAAAAGAGAGGGGAAAAAAAAAGAAAAACACACATTTTCTTTAACGTTGTTTGTTTTTGCGCTGCTTGAAAATTGAAGCCTTCGGTTTTCTAGTTTCTAATTCTATGTCGTGTCGAAAGCTACTTTTCAAAGTTGCGATTCTAATTCCACGACTCCTAAAGTCTTCCACCACACCCACCAACTAATTAGACCAATCTTTTATTTATATATATATATATATATATTAGGATTTCGTTAAACATATCAATATTTTCATAGATTGATTCGACATAATTGGTAAACTTACATTTTCATTACCTCGTAAAAAAATAAGTAACATAATATAATAATAAACATGTTAAACTTTTTAAAAATTGTAATTTTTTTTTTCAATAACTTTTCGTATATGGTAATCATTATTTATATTTTATTAATATTTTCATTAACATTTTCATAAAATTGAGATTTCGAAGATTTATAAATTAATTTTAATTTTTTAATATCACAATTATAGATAAAGATTGATATCGGCCTTATATTAAAGGAGTAAAATATCCTAAGATATATATATATATATTTTTTTTTGTAATAAAGTTTCGAAGTGAAGAATATCTCCAATTTGATTTAAAATATTTTTCATAAATCAACGTGGGAGCCAGAGAAATTTTAAATAACTTTGTTTTGAATAATGACTAAATTTATATGCTATCGACCCCACTCCATCTTATTATCATCTTTAACAATGTCATATATGCATATCAATGTAAACAATTATACCATGCATTATTATTTTAAATCAAAATTTTTATGTATGTTAACTCACGATTTGTACTCAGATTAACGTAATCTTATTAAACAAATTTACCTAATTCTCAATTAAACACCCTATTCTAACTAAAAGATTAGAATATTATGAAGTCTCCCTACTATGTTATTTTATTTGGTCTCTTTGAATTTTATAAAACCCACTTACCTTAAAAATGAGTGTAAGATTTCAAGGATAGAAAATATATATTTTTTCAAAGTTTAGGTAAAAAAGTAAAATAACTAAAGCAGAATAAATGGAATGAATAATTCAAGTTAATTAGCAAAATAACCACACTTAGCTTGCATTAAAAAATAGACTCGATCATAATATACATAATGTTTTATCAAACATTATTTTAATAGGACTATATTAAATATTCTACAATTGGGGGAGGTTTTTTTTTCCCAATTTGGAGGAAAATAGAGATTTCCCAAAATAAGAAGTCCCAAACGAATGGAAAATTATGAATCAATCAAAAACCTCTTTTTCTGGGTTATCTAAGAAAAAAAAAAATAAAAAACCCAGAGTTCTATTTTTTAAAATATAACTTCGTCCTAATTAAAATTGCCATAATTCATCCATGTTGGATATGTAACCGGTAAAATCGTTTTCCATCCAATTACTTTCAGCCACGTGGCAATGAGCAACCGGATAACCAGAATCCCCAGTCACCGCCGTCGTCGCCCAGTTCATCATCTCTCCTCCGCCATGGCCGTCGTGACAATAATCCTTCACAAACGGCCCAAAATTCTCGTAATTTTGATAACCGGAAATTTGGGTCAGTTGTGAAGAAGAAGAAGAATTATACGAACTCCCCATCAAATCTCCACCGAGTTGCAGAGGCGTCATCGCCGGCTGTGGCGCCGCCGTAGTCGGAGCTTCAAAAACAAACGAACTCTTGGAGATCATCTCTGGTGGTGAAGTAATCGGCAATTCCGACGGCGGCGATTGGTTGATTTTCTGAATTAATCTTGGCATCCAATAAGATCGAATAATTTGTTGAAATGCCTCGCTGTTCGTATCGATATTAAGATGCCTCGCTTGTTTTTGAACTCTTGTTCTCCAATAGTTTTTAATTTCATTATCAGTTCTTCCCGGCAAATGCTGCGCAATTTTCGACCATCTTAATCCCACCAAAAAAAAAAAAAAAAAAAAATCAGCAAAACAGAGCAGAACAAAATTCGAAAAACAGAGTACAATTTGCAAAACAGAGGAATAATATACATCGTATTAAAAAAAAAACCAAATTACCTGTTGCCCCATTTGGAATGAAGATCAAGAATCAAGAGTTGTTCTTGAGCTGACAAATTTCCTCTTTTGACATCTGGTTTAAGATAATTAAGCCATCTTAATCTGCAACTCTTCCCTGTTCTTCTTAATCCTGATAATGAATGGTCAATTAATTGGTAAGAATTTGAAGTCTTGTTTGTAATTTATGGGTAAATGAAAAGGGAAAATTGTGTACCGGAGCGTTTGGCGAGGAGATTCCAGCGGCCTTCGCCGTGAATAGAAATGGAATGAATGAGGAGATTGTCTTCTTCAAGAGTCCAGGGGCCTCGTCGGAGCTCATTGCCATTGTTATTGTCATCTTCAATTTCACTGCTGCAGCTGCTGAAGCTTTTGGGAGATGAATTAGAAGACATTAACAATCATTGAAAATCAATACCAAATCAGTCGGTTAAGGAATGAATAATGATGCAAACAAACGTGCCGCTAATTATATATACATGTGTATGTATATATGTGTGTGTGTGTATATATATATATATATATTCTTCAAGCAAGCTAGGGAGATGGAGACTGTTCACAGTTCACACTTGGGCGTGCTTCTTACCAACCCATCCAAATTTTATTAGTTAAATCAAATAATAAAAATATTTAATTACACCCCATTTAATTGTCTATCTATAATTTCTTTTATATATATATATTTAGTTTTTATACTAAGGGTGAACTACGCAAAGATGGGCTTAGTATGCCTAAGATGCACTCAAATATTAATATTTTGATTGTAGTATATTCTTTTGTATGTATAATAGAACATTTTGCAATGCGTTGATAATATACATGAAAAAAAAGAAAGAAAGAAAGGCCGTATGTTAGTTTCATAGCTCTATCTCTTTTGTGGAAATTCAGTTTGTTTTCTCTTTATTTTATATTTCTTATCGAATCAATAGAATTTATAGTAAAATTTGGAAACAAAAACTATTGTTTTTACCCTAAAGCTTCTATTGAATTTTGGACGGAGCAAGATTTGGGTGGGTTCATTTGGACAATAACTCTAAGAGTCAAATAGTCACCGAAAAGAGTTTATATTTCAATTATAACATTTTGGATGATTTAAAAAAAAAATGAATGTATGATATTTTAGTCGAAATCATTTTATAAAAATATGGTATCAAATATCAATGTAAATGGTATCTTATTTATATAGACTATGATTTATATATATATATATTAACTAATAGGAGACTGTATAAATTAGGGATGTACGTTTTATTTAACGTTTTAATTATATATAAATTTCTAGAATTAATGTTGGTTGTGTATTAAGGGAAGATGAGTTAAAAAAACATTTAAGCACAATTCTACTGTCATATAGATTAGTCATTGAAATCGGATGTGTCTAAATATTTTAATTTCTCTTTTTTTAGAACTGATACTTGTATTAAATATTTTTAATGTTTTTATTTTTTGTCTAATAAATTTAAATATCCAGAACACTACTGAGTGCAAACAATATTATAAAACTTAAAATGAAAAAGTTCTAAAAGAAAATGTAGATTTAAAATTTAAACATTATTCTGATTCTTATATATTTTTTTAATTCAAATTCCATGTATCTTTTAAGGTTTAAGGATTTGTTCCATACTTTGAGTAATGTATAAGTGATCTTAAGTGACATCAACATTTAAGCCATTTTCATAATGATAATATCCATTTAAAATAAATGGTACAGAATTTTAAAAAAGAAAAAAGACTAAATTTATTCGTAATTCTATCCATCAATGTAGACAATTATTTATTTATTATATTCCTTTTTCTAGAAGATGGATATTCCAACGCCATTGAGAATCCACTCATTTTTTTTTTCTTTTTAAAGTAACAAGTAAAAACAAACTAAAAAGAAAAAATGAAAAAAAATGTTCAACATTAATCTAAATTTTACTTTTCAAAAGAAGTTGCTTTGAGAATGTAACTCCACAAGGAATTTCCATGTAGAAAAACTCAAGTCTTATATAATAACAGAAAGTCTACATCATGGTTGTAGGCCATATCAAGGATTAACATATCGATGTTGATATTGTAAAGATTGATGAATCACAATGATGTCGTAAGTCAAGAAAGATGTCACAGACAAAAACAATGACAATCGAGAGAGATAAGAGAGAGAGAAAATGCAAAAAATTGTTAGCCCAATTCGGTATGATCACACCTACGTCTAGAAGGCGCTATGCCTAGGTGAAAAAAAATTCACTAGTTTGTAATTTAGCTCTACAACATACACTTCGACTAAAATTACATGAAATTACTTTACACATAACTGAATCACTAGCGAGCAAGTTAGGCTCCCCCTAACATCAATACGCTCTTCAATGCAGAATAGGCTCCCCTAAACTGTTGTTGCAGCAACGATCTCACTTTCTCTTCACCTTCATATGAATAACTACTCTCCTTATATTTTCAACAACTCTACAAATGAATGTTTTTTTAGAACCTACTTTTGAGAACGCCTACTTCAATTTCACGAAGGTAATTCATGTACAATCCCACAGTCTCTTCACCAAAATCTTTTCGAACAAGAAAACCCCAATCAAAGACTAGAGACGACTGATCTCGAATGCCCCAAAACAACTAAATAAATATATCTCATTCATAAAGTCAACATGTCATAACCAGCAGCAACGAAGAAGGAAAAAAATATTCCTAGTAGATCACCACTAACAAGGAAATGATCTTACTAAAGTTAGAGACAGAGAATCCAACATGATAAAAGAAAATATTATCTGCCAATCAAAACAATAATACCAATATTGAGATTTCAATTTTACAAATATATTAACAATTAAGTTATTTTTACTCTCAAACTAAGTTAAAAATATTATTATTAGTATTACAATCATATTAAATTAAATGGATGACATTTTGAATTGTTTTCAAATAAAGAAAAATGAGCCAATTTATTTATAAATGTAGCAAAATTTCATAATCTATCAGTGATAGACCGCGATAGATCATAATAGATATCCATCGGTATTAGTGATAAATGTCTATCACGGTCTATCACTGAGTGACATTTTGTTATACTTAAGATATTGTCAACAATTTTACCTTTTAAAATAGTTACCTTGACATTTTTTTTAAAATATTTTACGAGCATTTATAAAAGTTATCAAAGAGATCCGTACTAAATACTGTATTTTTTATTTATCTTTTAAAATAATTACACGATTATTAGCATTAAACTAAACTTACATTAATAACTTCAAAATAATGTAAACAAAATGCTACCTATTCCCAAGTTAAATTAAAAAAACAACACAAAATCTAATCCATTAACAAAGTGAAAGAGATATGACATTCATTAATCATTATATTAACTTGTAACTCAAAAAAGCTCAAAAAGCAAACATGTGAGAAAAAGATGGAGAAAAAAAGGGAAAAAAAGAAAAAAAAGAAAAAAAAAAAAAGATAGTTTGATGGTTGAGAAATTGCAGTAAAGTAGGGAAAGTATGACATATTGGACTGATTCCCAAAAAAAAGACCAAAAGAAGAAGAAGAAGAAGAAGAACGTCACATCTGTTTGAAAATGAAATTAATTATGATCTCTTCAAAATTTCTCAGTTGTCATCTACTTTAAGTTTCTCAAAATTTCCACACACCCATTTCTTTTCTTTCTTTTCTTATCGCTATGAAACGTGCTTGACTGACCAAGATATCCTTAATTAAATGGCAATAATACTTTTTTCCCCTAATTTTGCCATTCTTGTTTTCATTCGGTTCTTAATGTGACATTTTCTTAATATTTAAAATTTCACTTCATAATTATTTTAAATTAATTATTGGCATCAACAATAAAGATCAAAAGCGAGCATTTCGAGAAAAAAAAATCGAGGTTACACCCGCATTATCAATGGAATGATTAGCTAATCTTCGACGGTCTGTGAAGTCTTTCCCCCGACTCTTTAATCCTAGTATACGAAAGGTCATGTTCATTCATTCTCGAGGTATTCCTCTACCAAGCAAGAGGAATCTCTTTCTCTTAGCCTATCACCGCCTTAAAGCCTTAAAGAAAGAAGGCCCACGGATTAGGACCGCTTTTCTTTTTTATGCTTCCCTACGTGGAAAATGAATCAAACCAGTTTTTCGTTTTTCAGGCGCCTTGAAATTTAGGGACAAAATTGAAACAAAACTTAAATCTTAAAAGTAAAATCGGAACAATTTAAAATCTAGGGAATAAATTGAAATCAAACTCAAAACTTAAGGGTCTGAGTTGGTTATTAAAAATAGTGAATTATAATAGTTAGTATTTTGAGTACAAACTATTTTAATCTGGATTATAATAGTTTGTATTTGTGAGATAAACTATTTTATTTAAGTAAAAAAAAACAGTAAACACTATAGCAAAGAAAAAAATAGAAAATGAGCGAAGAATAGTAAATACGGTAGCAAATAGAAAAAATTGTAGTATTTACTATACTTAATTGTATGTTATAAATAGTTGTATATATCAAGAGGGGTGACGAGGGTGTTAAAGGGGTATCAACCTAACTGAGAAGTCTCGGTGCACCTCCTAATTCTATCATTCAAAAAAAAAAAAAAAAAGGTCGTACATACCATTATTATATTTGGTATCCTGAACATGGAATAAGCTATAATAAGTCACTCTACGAACTTTTAGTTGGTGCCTCAAATGATCGTTAAATGTATAACATTTAGAACAAATATAAACCGAGACCTAAATCTAGGGACAAAAAGGTATTTTCACTCGTCTAAATCAATTGTTGTAATTTATGTTTGCTTGTGGGGTGGCATTGGCGGCATTTTGAGCTTCCTTGGAATCTCACAACACATGCCCATTTTTCATCACCTTCCTTTTTCATTTTGTGGGCTGCAAGTTCTTTATATATTTATTTGCTTTTTGATCCCCAAGCAAGAAAAAGAAGGGCTTATTAGAAAAGTCTTGTTGCAGCTAAGTTTGACTTTAAACATTTCCTAGTTGTAAAAATGAGTGAATGGAAAAAAGTTGGCATGTCTTTATATATTATCCTATATTTTCATATTATTCCCTTTCACCAACTTTGTGTTTAAACACCACCTTTCAAATGGGATATTTATTGGGGAGTTCAATTAATACTTACATGTTTTTTTTTTACTCATTTCAATTTCAAATTCCTTTACCCTTAGCTTTTGTGTGTTTTGTTCTTGAATTGTGACTATTTTCTATCACTATGAGATTTGGGCTATTTATTAAGATTTGTTGAAATTGACACATGCTATGTTACATCGCTGTTGGATTCAAAATTAATGAAAGTCTAAACTATGATATGATAAGCTTGTTCGTCACGTTGGACTATATATTTTCAAATGTTTTTTAATTTTAGGTTCTGTTTGATAATTATTTTGTTTTTTGTTTTTTAAAATCAAGTCTATAGATATTATTTCTATCTCTAAACTTCTTATTTCGTTATCTACTTTTTACTAATGGTTTCAAAAACCAAGTCAAAATTTGAAAACTAAAAAAAAGTAGCTTTTAAAACTTGTTTTTATTTTTAGTATTTGACTTAGAATTCAACCATTGTACTTAAGAAAGATGTAAATCATTGTAAGAAATGAGGAGGAAATAGACTTAATTTATCTTCTTCCTCTCTCTCGATCTTACTCTCATTGAGGAATGAAATGGAGGAGGGTCGTCGATTTTGACTAGATATTGCCGAGGAATGAACGGACGACGATTATCAGAACCATGGAACGAAAACTGTGCTCGGTTGTTGAGCGAGTGGAAGTGTGAAAATTCGCTGAAGAAAAAGAAGGAAATCGTAGGAAATAGAGAAAATTAAAGGAAAATTTTATAACTTCACTTATATGTGACGTTAGCAGAAGGTCATTTAGCGTTTTGCGTCCAATTTTTAGGTCATCTGTACAAATTTCTTTAACTAATAATAATTTTCAATCAAGAAAAGATACCACGTTGAAATATCACTATTTTTTTTATTAATCAACAAATAATAATTATTTTTTTGATTCTCTCTCTTTAGTTAGTACTTTGGTGTATGGCTTCTCCCTCTGAATATCCTGATGGCCCATAGACACGAGAGATTGGATTTATCATTTTAGTATGGTACATGCGCATGTTGCAAAGTTTGAAGAGTAACGTGGTATGTAATTATTTATCATAAACTTTTAATTTTGTATCTTATATATCATTCAACTTTAAAAATGTCTAATAAACCTCTAAACTTTTAATTTTATATCTAATACGGTCTTTGACATATAAGATTTTATTAAAAAAATTAATCGATATATTAGATATAAAATTTAATTTATATTTAATGAAATTTAAACTTTCAATTTGTATTTGGTAGATCCATGAATTCTGAAAAATAATATTGAATAGCTAATGACCGGTTACTCTATTAGACACAAAATTGAAATTAAAAAATTTATTAGACACAAAATTGGAAAGTGTAAGGCTCAACACGCACAAATTAAATAAGTTTACACTTTTGTAAAGTTGATTGGCAAAACAAATACAAGTTTAAAATTTAAAATTATAGGTCCCGTTTAGTAACAATTTTGTTTTAGGTTTTGGTTTTTGAAAATTGATCTTATTTTTTCGCCATTTTCCATACTAATGGTTTTCATATTTTCTATATAAGCATTTGATTTCTTAGCCAATCTCTAAAAACAAAAACTACTCTTTCTAGTTTTCAATTTTGACTTTGATTTTAAAAACACTCCTAAAATGTAAACAACAAACAATAGTAGAAACCAATAGATAGAAGTAGTTTCTATAGGCTCAATTTTTAAAAATAAAAAACTCAAAACTAAGGTCCCATTTGTTTTTCTGTTCTTGTTTTTGAAAATTAACCTTATTTCATCTATATTATTACAATTAGTTGCATATTTCTTAAGTCCAATTGTTGAATTCTTAGTAAAATTCCAAAAACAAAAACAATTTTTTGAAAGCTACTTTTTCAGTTCTGAACATTTAGCTTGGTTTTTTAAACCATTGATTAAAAGTAGATAACAAAAGAAGAAATTTAGAGATAAAAGTAGGGTTGGCAACGGGGCTGGGGCGGGGTGGGGGGTCCCCTGACCCCATCCCCGTAGGGGAAACGGGGTCCCCATTCCCCCTTTCCCGCAGGATTCCCCATTTTTTTAATTAAATTTTTATTTAAAATTTGTGCTTGACTTTTAGACTTAGATTTATAATTTAGATATTTAATATTAGGCTCCACCCAGTATAAGTCTATACATTATAAACATACATATAAATAAGTTATTTTATATATTATAAATATATATTTATAAAATATTAAAAATATAAATATATCAAATCGGGGTCGGGGTTGGGGCGGGGATACCGTCCCCGGACGGGTCCCGAAAATTTTTTCCAGTTTGACCTCATCCCCAGTCAAACCGGGGATTCCCCGTCCCGATTGGGTCGGGTCCCCACAGGGAATTTTATCAATCCTAGATGTAAGTAGTGTTTATAGGCTTAATTTTAAAAAACAAAAATTTTTAAAAAAATGATTATCAAATGGAGCTTAAATAATTAATTACCAAACGAGACCTAAACATATAACCAAAAATCTTAAAAACCAAATTCTTCTATTCAATATATTCTAATTTATTGCACCATTAAATTGATTTTGTTTTTCAAATTTACTGCACATTTCATTGGGTTGTCATGTCTCAATATAATAGTAGGAAGAAAATAAACAATAATTAAAAAGAATTGCATGCAAAAAGGATTCAAACATGACCTATTGAGAGGGACTATGGCATATTCTAGCACTATGCCGGAGAACTAATATGACTTTGTTTTATGCTAATATAAAAACACATTGAAGTTGTTGGAGGTTCGAGTCCCTAGAGCTATCGTACATTCGCCCCTAACTCGAAGCACCAAACACCATGTTGGAAGAAATTAAACTCCAAAATACCAAATTTCACCATGTTGGAAGAAATTAAACTCCAAAATACCAAATTTATCACTTTACACAACATGGTTTTAACTTTCTAAAACAGTTCTAACACAATTCCCTTATCCATTTCCAACATTATAGATCATCAACATTCCATCTTCCTTGTTTCGAAGTATGAAAGAAAAACGCTTCGTCGATTAAAACGACGTTGTCGATGAAATCCATCACTATATGAAACAGAATCACAAGGATAATCCATTCCAGAGGAAAAAAAGAGGGTAGAGATTGGTTTAAATATTGACGACTACAAGATGATGAGAAGAAAAAGCATTAAAGAGAGAAATTAACTACTTAGAAAGAAAAATTTGGGAGCTTGATCAGCGGCGGCTAACATGAATTATATATATAAAAAAAAAGAATATTAATCAGATAATTAACTTCAACATCATGGCTTAATTTATTAGTCTTTGAAAAAATTAATGGTTGATGATAATGAGGTCAGAATCCCGTTGGAGCTTTTCGCCTTTTGGTTGGCAGTTCGTAAATCAATATGTTTGACCAAATATTTGGTTTTACTATATACCAGAAATCAGAAAATTTCCAGTACTACAATCAATACTTGTTATAATTCACCATTTTTACATGTCATCGAATAATATATTAATTTATTTGGTAGGCTTCACATTATTTTTAAAAATTTAAATACTATTTTGGATCCTATATATTTTTTTTTAATTTTTGTTCATTTTGATTATTGTATTTTTAAAATGTTCATTTTGGTCTCTGTATTTTCAATATATTCACTTTTATCCTTGTACTTTCAACTTTTGATCATTTTGGTACTTGAACTTTCAAAATGTAGCCATTTTGATCCCCTTAAAAATGAAGTAAAAATAGAAATGAAGGTACCAAAATGTCACTTTTCGAATGTATAAAGACCAAAATGAATATTTTGAAAGTATATATACTAAAATAAACTAAAGTTGAAATTTTAGAGACTAAAATGAACAAACACTAAAAGTACACGGACCAAAATAATATTTAAATTTTAGGTTTGATTCCTCTACCCATTATTTTTATTAATTTAATATCTTTGAAAAAAAAAATCTTAAAAGAATACATATTTTTTTGCACCTCAACCAATTTGTTCAAGTATAAAACTAAAATTTATTATACATTAATACACCTCATATTAAAGTGAAATAAAAATATATATATAATTGCCAACAATTATTTGAAACGCTACAACAATCCATGGAATAGTAGACTTTTTCCTCTTAAAGAAGGGACCTAGCCATTAGCACTAGCCCTTAGCCTTCCAAATCTTCACATATATATGTTTGACCATTTAATTTGGCAGCTTATTTAAGTATTTTTTTTTCAGTACATAGATTTTTTTTTTTTGGGTGAGATTTTTTACTGTTGAAGCCTTAAAGGGTAGGCATTTCTGGTGGGCAATGATAGCTATAACTGACCTACTCCTACTAAATTTATGATGTTTCAAACTTTTACTCAATCTCAATGTGTAATTATATTTATACATATGATCACGTTTTTATGTGATATGTCATTTCTAACGTCTTCTAGAAATTGTTCATTCATACATAATTAAGTTTTAGATTCAAAGAACTATCTCTAAATCAATTTTTTGATGTACATCAATAGCTTGTTTAGAATGACTTTCTAAGTGTTTATCAATCGTTATCTCAAACTGGTTCTAAAAATTTTTAAATTATTCTATGGGTACGGTATTTGTTGATCGGATTTGCAATCTTTATATACTAAGTTTGAGGATGATATTTCGAAAATAGTCATTGTTAGGCTAGAGTGAAAATTTAATATTTGTTTAACATGTGGGTCAACGTGATTTGATAGAGTACAATAACCTAATATGATTGGACTAAAATAAAACAGATGTCAATTGTTTTGATGAAGTTGAATGGAATGGGCAATGGTTGCCTTGCAACAAGGAAATAGGAGGGAAGTATTGCTATTTATGTTAAAACAAATTAATATCTTATCTTAGAGATAGCTCATATTATCTTCTATTTTTTTACTCAATTTTAAAGCATAGTAATTAAGCTTCTTATTTTCCCTAATGTGGTTGCCTTTTCAAACCAAAAAAAAAAAAAAAAAAAAAAAAAAAAAAAGAAGAAAAAGAAAAAAAGGGAAGGAAAATGTTTTGTCATGTTTTGCTCACCAAGTCAAAAAATGAAAATGATTTAAAATCCATGAACATGAGATGGTATAAAATAGACTAATTTTGTAATTGTTTAATTCCTTTTGTTTTTTTTTTTTTTTAAAAAGGAAAAAAAACTATTATTGCAAAATAAACCAGATGTATAAATCCTTTAACAAAATTGGAGGTCAACAATTACAAGTGAGCTAAAAAGGCCTTTTTTCTGACAACTAAACAACAAAGGCCCATAACAAAATTAGGGCCCAATGATTGTACTAAATCATATAAGGATATTCAAATCAGACATTTTGGAGTCAAACCCTTTTTTTTTTTTTTTTTTTTTTTTTAATTTTTAAATAACCTGACAAAAGAAGCCACTTTAATCATAATTTTAACTTTTCTTTTTCTTTTTTTATCTTCTTAATCCAAAACCAAACCTAATGTTTAAATATTTTGGCCAATGAATAATAGACAATATATTGTATAATTGAGAAGGAAAGTATCCGAGTGCATCCTGTTATCCTCAATTAAAAATTGACACACGTCAAATTTTTTTTTTTTAAAAGACGATTAAAAATATTTTTTTTTTGTATATATAAAAAAAATAAGAATATAGAAACTAAGTTGCACCTAAATATTATTTATGTTATATTGCAATTTGGAAGTCATTGTTGAATGTGAATAATGGTTTGCTTTTTATTGTTCTTCCAATTATAATTGATTTTGGCAGAGGGACTGAATTTTCTGGTGGTGGGACTTGTGAGTCAGAGACAGGGGAAGCAGAGTTAAGACAGAACCATTGCAGAAGAAGAAAATTGTCTTAATCTACTGCTTTTTTATTTCTTTTCTCTTACTTAGGTTTTCCAAGTTATTAACTTTTTTACTTTAGCAAGTCATTAATTTCTTTGTTTAATAGAAGGTTTTATGTTTAAGAAAATGTCCATACATCTAGAGATATCTAAAAAAAAATTTTGGATCAAAATTTTGCGACACTTACTTCGAATTGGACGGAGAATCTCTGAATAGATGGAAAGAGAGAGGAAATTTTTTTTCCAGTTTACAACTCGGAGTCGGGGATGGGATTATATTTTCCGTTCCGACCCCGTCCTGTGTCCGTACTCCATCTCAACTTTTATATATGAATATATATATATATATATATATATATATATATATATATATATTGTTAGCATAATTAAGATTTTTTAAAATTATTTTAGTTTAAAACTTTAGATGTTGTAATATTTAAGATATGATGTTTTAGTTGTTAAATTTTAATTTTTACAAATTAGGAGAATTTAACATTTTAATTATTTCTTTTCAAATTACATGTGTATTATTGTTTTTATTAGCAAAATTGATAATATTTTATTTAAATGAAATTGTATAGGAAATATTTAAAGAATTGTTAAAAAAATATATTTAATTGAAATTAAAAAATTATGAAAAAAAATAAAGACAACAAAATTTTCCCTTCCGTTCCCCACGGGGATAGGGAACTTCCCCATATCCATCTGTTGTGTGGACATCTCTGGATTTATCGATGTCAACAAATATTCAAAAAATAATTCGAATAAACATTTACTTTTTTTTTTCTACTAACTAAAATGTTTACTGTTTATATTTATTTGTGACATTTTGTTACTTATTTTTATGTTTGGTAGATTTTTTTTCTTTTTTTTTTTTTGCAATATAATGAAAATGATAATGAACTCCTTATGTCAATATTGAACCCATGAAAATATAAAAATATCAAAGAAAATGTTGACGTGTCAATAAAAATTTGATACCTTATCGGCTAAATTTCTAATATTCATGATTTTTGTCTTTTATCTTTTTCATATTTTTTAATATTAATCTTGACTTTTCATAAATATTTTAGAAATGAATTCTTTAGAGTGTTGAAAAAATTTGCTTGCACCATTTTAAATCATCGCCATATCCGTTTTGGATACTAATTTCCATTCAAAATTCTAATGAATTTCTAATTCAAAATAGTTTTGAAACCTTTACAAAAGATCAACAAGTGATACTATAACTACAACTTTAAAAGGAATATGATTATCTTTTAAGCATAGGGTGAAACAGAAAATTATCTTTTATAGTTTCTCTTATTATTTATATATAGTCGATGGGTTCAATTTTGAATGGTAATAAGGCAGGGTGGAATTAAAGATGCACATTCGATCTTCAATCATATAGGAACAATTTTTAATCTTCATCTTGATCTCATTCTCGATTAAATAATGTGGGTCTAGATTTAGTGTTATTTCTTGTTTCTTTTAGAACTATGTATGTTAAAGATAAGTTTAGAATTTTGTACTTTAGTTGCTATTAACACTTTGTTATGACAATGAATCAAGCTATAACTTTTGAATGAAGATGTTGATACTTCTCCCACTTTATTAAATGAAATCACATTACCTTAAAAGTTTCAAACTTTATGAGAAGAAAATGATAATCTAACAAGAAAACATGATGTAGTAAAATAAGAAGATAAGATGCATTAACATTTCCAAATGGTTCATTCTAATAATCATCAAATGTCGGCCAGATTCATTTCACATATGCACAAAACAAAGCATATTAAGGAAGGAAAGTGCACTACAAAATAGTGATTTATACCCTTTGGAAAAGGATTGCTCACCTTATAAATAGTACACTTTCCTATCAATTTCTCTTTAAAGATGTGTACAATTTTGAATTATTCGAAATTAAAATATGGAACTTCAAGTGATGGTTATGTGGTAGAAGGATTGGACTGATAAAAGGTTGAGACAATAGATTGAAAGTTTCTACTAACATACATTAATGGTCGGTTTTGGAAAATGACCTTTTAAGTAGTCAAAAACGCATTTTCAACATTGTTGATGTCAAAATTTGGAGAAAGAAAACATTCTGACATTCACGTGACAAAAACAATAATTTTATTTAGAGGGAAGAATATCATTTGCAAAAGGAAGGAAAACATGCATACCTGTGTGGTGCTTGCCACACAGTTTGATGCCTAAATCGGTGAACTAATGTTGAAGTTTAAGGGGTTGTTTAGGACATTGAGTCGGTTATTATAGTAAATGATAATTATAGTATGTGAGTTATAGTAGTTTGTGTTTGGGTTGCAAACTACTTTAGTATGGATGGTAATGGTATGTGTTTGGGTATAAAATATTTTAATTTCGGTTATAAATGATGAGAGGGGATAGATAGAAAATAGCAAATACTGTAGACAATGAGAATTTTCAAAAATTTTACTGTAACTAAATGTGAGTTATAATAATTGAGAGCTTCAACTATTATAATGAGAGGACCAAACATTGAGTGAGCTGTAATGGCTCACTCCATCGAAGGCAAGTTGGGGCCTAAACGCTACTAAGGATTAGGACTGTGAATGAGCTTACTTTATCTAGAGGTATAATGATCTATTTATATGTGTAGATGACATAATTTGTCCCAAATAGAGTTTCAATGGTAAATCAAGATAATCATTCGGCTTACTAGTTGGGGCATACGAGGGACATACTCCATTGGTCATTTTACTAGGCTCATCCTTGGTCGAGCACCTTCTCCCTAGATCCTTTTTGATCTTAGGGTGTTGATTTCGGTTGGAACACATGTACTTGGGGCATGTTCCACGGGGTATTTTATTAGTCTCGACTTGAGCAAGACCTAAGGCAACCCTCTCCACTAAGCCTATTTTAGTCTTGGAGTGCTATTTTTGGCCCGAGTTGTGTTGTTTTCTCACTTCCATTCTCCATTTCACTTTGATGGTTAAGGAAAATATTTTGTTATGAAGAAGTAATGAAGTTATTAGAGGTTGAAAATTTCCTATTCTTAAATCAGGGGATTTTGTGGATAAGTTAAAGGAATATTCACAGAGTATAGAGCCAAAAGCTTATCATTATTGGATATGCCTCCTGAAGATATGGGGTCCATTTATTCAGAGGGCCAACAAAGACCAGACCCTTAATTTTCATTGTTTTTATTACAAAAGCTTAAAAAATTTAGAATAAGAAACTCAATCATAGACTAATCTCACACTATAAATAGAAGTTTTAGAGCAATTCATTATCCAAAAACACAAAGTTGGGCCTTGAAAGTTTTGGTTTAAAACATTCTCCATGGCTGAGTTCACTCCAAACTTTCAAAGCTTAAATCAATCATCTTTTCCTCTAATGGATAATCCCAACCAAAATCCAACTCTACTTCATAACCCAAAAGTTAATATTCTTGACAACAACATTCCTGTTTTGTTCAATGACAGTTTCTTTAGCAACCAAACTGTTGCTCATCCTCCTCCTAGATTCCTGGAAAATTGGGCAGAAAATTTCCAAGGATTTTTCTGTCAAGCCAATCAAATCACTCCTAGTTCACCTGTTTTTGAGCCTACCCATCCACTTGGAAATGATCTCCATGGAAGCAAGAAAAGAAAGCTTGAAACTGATGCATATGAAAGCAGCTCTGGCAACTCAACCCCTCAAATTTCTGAAAATGGGATCAAGACAAAAAATGTATTTTAATTCTCATTCTTTTGGTTTTTTATTGTCAAATTACAGAACTCTCATGGGGATTTTCATGTCTGCAGAATGCTGGAAAAGGAAAGCGGTCCAAAAAGGGTGACGAAAACGACGGCGAGAATCCGAGGGAAGTGGTTCATGTTAGAGCCAGAAGAGGTCAAGCAACAGATAGTCACAGTGTAGCAGAAAGGGTAAATTTGCAAAACAACTCTTTCAACATAAAGTTGTCATTGCAAATATAGTTATTAAGCTCAAAGTATTAGCAGATATAACAGAATGTAAAAGAATTTACACATATAGCAAAACTTAGATCTAACTTTCTGAGACCATCTTAGATAGATAATAATATTGATAGAAGTCTATTACTAATATAGATTTTGCTATATTTGTAATTCTTTAAAAATAATGCTATACACTTAATTATTAGCTTTTTTAAGAAGGTAAAAACATTGTTATTCTGAAACAGATAAGAAGAGGAAAAATCAATGAAAGATTGAGATGTTTGCAAGACATTGTCCCAGGTTGTTACAAGGTAATGAGAATTGAAGTTGTTTGTGAAAAACAAACAACCTTTAAATGAAAACAAACACAGTTTCTTATAACTTTTGTTTATTATTACATTGTTTTGTGCAGACAATGGGAATGGCAGTAATGTTGGATGAGATAATCAATTATGTACAATCTTTGCAGAATCAAGTTGAGGTAAAACCCAAAAAAAAAAAAAAACAAAAAAAAAAACAAACAAAAAAACATTTGGAATTTGAAAAATAATAAAAACAATGTGTAATTTTATGATTTTTGTTTTTCTTTTTTTGTTCTGTTTTTGTGCAGTTTCTTTCTATGAAACTCACAGCTGCAAGCTCCTATCATGACTTCAACTCAGACTCAGATGCTGAAGACAAATTGAAGGTAAATTAAAGACTAAATTATTTTTATATTAAAAAAATTCCCAATTTTTTCACCCTTCTAAAATGTTTACAAAAGATCAAGGATAATATAGTAAGAAAAAATTTGAGTGTAATCTCGATTGCACCCATCTATTATGTAGCTGAACAACACCCAATCAACATTTGCCATATAGTAATTTTTTATTTAAAAAATTGATTTTTTTTAAAAAATTTACTACTATGTATGGAAAAAAAAACAGCAAAGGAGTAGATGCAACCTAGACTGTACTTAGGCATGTTTTGAGAGTAATTTTAAAATAGTTAAAATGATTTCTATCGTTTTTAAAACCATAAAAATGTTTTTAATAATTTAAGATCAATTTTAATATTACAAAAACAACGTTTAAAAGTGTAAAATTAAACAAAAAATTAATTTTACATGACTAAAGATATATTTCGGAGTAATTTTGAACATGACAAAGTGATTTTAACCATCTTAAAATATTACTCTCGAACTTATAAGAGGTATAAAATAACTTTTATATGATTTAAAATTTGAATGTAATTTTATTAATTGAACAGGCAAAGGAAATAAGAGAAGGAAATGGAGGATTACTGGTTGCATCAGCTCAACTTGGTCCTTTTGACTTGAGCTTTGGTTCTTATTCAACATTGCCATTCAACACCATATGATCAACCAACCTTAGCTTAGAGCTCCTATATTAATTATTATTCTTCATTTTTCCATGACCAATATTTGTTCCCACTTTAATTTATAAGCCATACTTAAAATTGATTTATCCTTGTAATCAACCTCTCATACATATGAGAATTTATTTTATGGATATATAAATGTAATGGGTAGTTTTTTAATATAATTTTATAAACATTGCCTTTTTTTTTTTTTTCCTCAATATATTTCCATTTCTTTTCTTCTTCAATCATATTGTCATTTTCATTAGTGATAAATCCAATAATGGGTTTTAGCTTTAGACAAAGCTTTAAATTTGAGTTCTCATATCTTCCAAAATCATTATTGAACATAATCTAACTTGATTGGACCTCAATAAGATCTTTTGAGTGTTCATATAACAACATGGTTGTTGATGTGAATAACTCTTTTGGAAGATGCTATTTATTTGAGAACTATTTTGATCTAACATTACTAATTAATTTCTTTATGTGCCTTTTGATTTTGGAAACTTCATTGGTTTGTCAATAACTTTTATATACACTTCAAAATTCAAACCAAAAATAAATTTGAAAATTTCACCACCATAAAATCTATCTCTAATTAAAATATTGGATCTTTTCTGTTTACAAATATACCAATGTTTGAAAGTGATTCTGAGACTGTTAAAATTACTTTTTTTCATGTTTAAAATCATTCTTAACATGTTTTTTTAATCATTCAAATTAATTTAATATTGAATTATACACTTTTATTTACAATTTTTATATCATCGAAATTAATTTTAAATAGTTAAAAACATGTCTTAGAATGATTTTGAAAATGGTTAAAATGAAATCACCTCCATTGACAAAAGCAAAAGTAGTCTCCAATAAGAACATTTTGATTAGTACAAACTTTTTCTCGTAAAGTTTCAAATGGAAAAGATCCAATATTGTTTCAAAAACAAAATTCGATAATCTTACATTAGAGTGGTAATATAATGTTAAATTTACCCTATCTATCAGCTTAATCTTTTAGATTGATAAGTGATTTAACACATGATATCAGAATATGAGATTTTGAGTATGAACTCCTATAAAGTTATATCATCTCCAATAAACATTGAATTTCATTTGTTGTCCTAATAATACAATAGAACTTTTGAATAGCTAACATGAGTATCAACGGGGCATAAAATACTATTGACCTCGAGTTTAGATGTTCGGTCTCCTTGTCCCACTTATTGTAGAAAAAGAAAAGAAAAGAAAAATTGGACTTTTGAATAATTTAAAGGGAAAAAATACAAAGGGTTAAAGAACGAAATAGCAAAAAGAACCAAATGTGTGGGCAAAAATGTGAAAATGACAAAATTCCTTTTGGGAGTGACAAATTGAACAAGACATTAGAAGCAAAGTGGGTTGCAGAAAAATTAGGGATTTAAAAGCCAAAAACGAGGGAACCAAAATTTTATTGCGAACGACAAGTCGGTTGTGGAAATCCTGTTTGGACAAAAAGCTAAGCCCCTTGAGATCCCACATGTCGACACCAAATATAAAATCTCTCATTGATTCTTCCAAATTCCATCAATTTTAATGATTTATATTAATATATATATATATATATATATATATTCATATTTAAAGGTTTTATTTTTCCCAACAATTATTATCTCTTTCTCCATAATTTTAATTCCATTGTTTTTGTAAAGGGATGGATGCATTGTATCCAAAATAATTGATGAGAGAACATCCATGTGGTGAAAGAAAAAGTATATTACCAAACTATTATATTTGGATTTTCAACATATCTTATTGGTCTCTATGTTTCTTTTAATTTTTCCCTTTGATTGAAAAGATGTAAATGTAATATCATCAATTAACTTTGAGGGCAAATTTGGACTTACATATTTTATATGCTACTTTGCACCTTGGACATCTTTTGAAAAATTATTAAAAAAAATTACAATATCTATCGATATATTGATATATAGTATGATAAAGTGGAGAGTTTAAGCTTTAAGTGCATCAACGGTAATATTATGAATCAATCAATATCTCTCTCATATTTCATAGAAATATACATGAAACATAAAAAATAAGTTAAAATATAAATTTAACCGTTAACTTTAAGTTTGTGTATAAAGAAAACCCTAATTTTGTTTTAAGAAAAATGTCTAATAGGCTTCTTAGCTTTAAAAATATAATGTCGAATAGTTTCTACAATTTAAATTGTCATTAGGTCTCTAGAATATTTTTAAAAAAAACTAATTGATTTATTAAATATAAATTGGATTTTGTGTCTAATTGTAATCTACGTTTTGAATTATGTGTTTGTTAAGTTTATGAATTTTAAAATATGTTAAATAGATTAATGGTATATTTTATACAAAATTGAACATATAGGTACCTATTGAAAATACAAAAGCGAAAGTATTATTTAAGAACCACATAGACACAAACTTTAAAGATTTGGGACTAAACTTGATTTAACCTAAGAATTAAACATAAAAAATTAATTTATATTATGTATATAAATTCTAATGGTAAGTTATATTAACTTGATTCTGAAAGTGAAAATAACTTAATTATTAATTTAAATATTTTTTTTTTGTTTACATAGGAGTATTATTCTTCGATGTTGATATAACTATAAAAATAGAAAATTTGACATCAACATTAATATTTTAATCTTTGGTTTAGAATTAGGCCGTCATGATGGATATTGGATAACATATTCAAAACCTTTGATTCTTGGTTGATAATATATTTCAATGACAAATTGAGTTATGTTCAAGTTGACTTTTCTTATATTAGTATTATATATATATAATCAAACTATCATTCCAAAGTAAATTAAATTGACAAATATTTATTTACAATGTTTTCCGATTAATATAAGAAAAAAAAAAGCTAAAAAAATGATTGCGTTGATGAGAATTATTAAGTTCATGTCATTTGAAAAGAGATCATTATGGAAAAGTTGAATATGAGCCAAAACAAAAAGACTCTAAAAGATAATAATAGGGCATAATGATCTCTAAACATGAAAGAAAAAAGGGTTGATGAATGTCTTTCCCACTAGATCTTTCTTCTCTTGTCTATATATATATATATATATATTTGACTGATTTTTACTTTTAACTTGGTGTTTCTGGAGTATGCATGAACAAGGAGATAAAGTTGTTATAGAAATATTTTGGAGAATCATAAGTGTTCCCTAACAAAATTTTTAGTTCCATATGCTTAAAATGGTCAAGTTCAAGGATCCCACTCTAAATTCAGACATTACCCATCAACTTTTTCTTTCTTTCTTTCCATCTTGATTTTGGTTGGTGGGTTGTCATAATCCAATTCAATTTTGCTTTATTATTTTGCTTCCCAATATATATATATAGAAAATTATTTGTTGCTATGAAAATGGTTGATGCAAATATCTATGTACAGAAAAATGCTCCTGATCTTCCCGACAATAACGGTAAATTTATATGTTGGAGAAGATGTCACTAGCAAGATAATTAGAATAACACACTTCCGTGGTACTTACCATAGACACTGCGATATTTAAGTTAATTTTCAACATAAGGATCGTCAGAGCAAGCTTTCAGGAAGAAAAGAAACTTACTTAACATGGAGTTATCACGTTCTATTTATAGTGGAGTTAAACTTAGAGTTTCTTCCATCCCTTAAAGAATAAGACTCTAGAAGGTTGAATCTAGTTTGCATAAAGGGAATCAACTAGGGTTGGCTGGCCTCAACCTCAAAGTTATAGGATGAGGCAGGCCTTTTGCTACAAATGGTTAACCTAGGCAATTTGGTTGGTCGAGGTGGGCCTTTTAGGTTAAATGATCTAATCGGCTCACCCACTTCACTCCTCAGTTGTGCCTCTCTTGAGCCTATTTCTTTACTACAAGAAAATACCCCTTTTTTATGATTAAAATCGTCGAAAAATGGTAAAAAAAAATGTGTTGGGAGATCAACTCTTGATGCCAAAAGAGTCGACTAGAGTTTGGTCGAGATATACCCATCGAGAAAACATCTCCTGACGTAGAAACACATACCGTCGAGAGTTAATATATCCACCGATGCCTTATATACCATGTCGACAATTACGAAATCTCGACGAATGATCGTTTCAAACTTTATAATTTTCTAAGTTTTAAGATAAATTATTTGATATAACTTTTTAATGATCAATTCTAGACAACACTTGAGGTTAATTCGTCGTGAAGCTCAAAGCGCCCCTGACTTATATATAAGACATCAACACAAATTTTTTAATTGATTCAGATCTCAGGTATACATAGTATTGGAAGTTGAGAGGTGATTCATTTTTTATAATCATTTTTAACGTATAATGAATTATCAGGTTCTACAACTGTGTGAGAAAGAAGATCTCTCTGATGATTTCTTTTCACTTGCAATAAAACCTTCGTCTGAGGTACGCTCTTATAATGGTTGTATTGTTAATGGGGTACGATTTCACACTGTAGAGCGTAATAATCGTCGAGCTACACAAAATAGTGTAATCTTGGTGGCCAGAGAGATCAGTGGGAATGGAAGTGTGGATAACGATTTCTACGATGTTGTAGATGAAATATTAGATTTCCAATATGCGAATAGAAGACGTGTTTTTTATGTTCTAGTGTAGATGGTTTGACACAGATAACAACAAAAGTAATAGGACACATGTGGATTTAGGATACAAATCGATCAACACATCGTGCTTTTAGTATGTTGATGGGCTTTTCATCTTTGCTTTCCAAGCATAACAAGTCTTTTACCTTAACGACATAAAATATGGTAGCAATTGGAAAGTTGTTCAAGTAGTTCAAAATAAGCGAATATGGGACGTACCTGAAGTGGAGGATGTTGAAAATGAATAACTGATTTACTAGAAATTGCCGGTGGAGTTTGAGTAGATGAAATCATTGAAGAGGTTACTTTATGAAGAGTTGACGTTGATCCTACAGTTGTGGAACGACCATTCAACATGCGATGATGACTTCATAAACGATGATGAAGAACAATAACTATCTCCCAATAACAGTTCAAGTGCTGACGAATAATTTGATTTCAATGACGATGATGACTAATCATGTATCTACTCAATTCTCTTTCTCTGTTTACACATATTTAATATTGATTTTATATTGTTTTGTTTTTTTGTGTGTTTGTATAGATACGATGTCAACACCTAATAGGCAACATGAGGCAGAGAAAGAATTCTGGGAGCAAGAGATATATATCTAAGCAACACTGGATCTTCTATGGGTGACACTTCAGGTTAATATTCATACACATCTTCTGTTGACTGAAATACATCCTAAACTGTTTTAAATATTTTATTCCTTAGATAGTAGCTCTCCATCCACTTGGAGGAAACGGAGCATTCGCGGAACATCGTGTTGGAAAAATACGTCAAAAAACATGGGAGAATTCCAATCATGATCAAAGAGGGGGAAAAGAAGCCGATTTGTCAACATTCGGTACAATTTAGTAATGTGATTGATGTCGCCGTCAGATCTGCATTTCTAGTACAATGTTGTACTTTCGCTGATGTTCTAAATAAGTTAATTGTTGGTAAGTTTATAAGTTTGTTCTTTTAGATTGTCGTGAACATCATATATGCTAATTATTCCTTAATTCTTTTGTAGTCTCATTTCGTGCTTGATTTATCCGATTAACCACTTAATAATTTTATTGAACACCAAATACAAAACTTGTTCAAAGAATTCAAAGCAGATTTGTACAGAAATTACAAGAAATGTAGTAACCCTCAGTAAACACATACCAATCCGCCTAGCTAGCTTAAGAATAGACCAAAAGATTGGCATTTTTTGTATAATCGCTTCGAGAGTGAAAAATTTCAGGTTATAATAATTGAGGGCGTGTATCATTTACTTCATGTACTATTATAGAATATCTTTCTTCTTTGTTCGAAAGTAGAAAATTTTGGAGATGAACAGGAAAAATAGAGAGGAATTACCGTTCGACCACGTAGGCGGATTGAAGTAGGACGCATTGAACTATTTAAAGAAACACACTTTAAAGGTGGCAAGTTCGTGAATCAGGCAGCTGAGGATGCACATGTAATCAATTTTTTTTTCATTTGTAAGTTCAGTCACTCGTACTTGCACTTAATTAATATGTGCAGAATCAAATGTTAGAGTTCCAATTCAACCTCACTCCAGAAGGTTCCAAACCACTAACAAGGGACAAAATTTGTGATATGGCTTTAGGTAGACAACCCGATTATGTAAAAGGTCTAGGTTAGGGCCCTAAACCTAAGTCAATCAGGGATAGCAACTCATCAAATTCGTCATATACTCAAGGAATTGAAAGTAGAGAGGTGAGGGAATTGAAAGCCAATTTCGAACAGTCTCAATCAAGGATTAAGAAACTTCAAGATGTTCAAAAACAAATGAGAGAGGATCATGCAAGGCAAATAGAAGAAATGAAAAAAATGATTGAAGATTTGATATGATCATAGAGAGAGTGACGATCGAATTAGGTATGATTACTTCATTATTTAGTTGGCTAATATGTTGCTATTCTGCAGTTATGGTAGCAAAGTATTTGTCTTACTAGTAGCTTTATGATAGTGAATTGTTGGCTATCTTGTAGTTATGATAGTCAAACAATTGAATTTTAGTGTGTTTTCTGGAGTTATTCTGTGTTTGTAGATGTTTATGAAATTTAAATGTTGTGTGGGTTGGCTTGAGATTGGTTGTACTTGTTTTGGAGTTCAAATTGGAATTTTTTGTTTGTGGAAGTTTATGAATTTTGAATGTTATTTGGGGTGGGTTGAAATTACTTATACTTGTTTTGGAGTTCAAATTTGAGTTTTTTTGTTTGTTTGTGGAAGTTTATGGATTTTGAATGTTGTGTGGGATGTGTGAGATGGGTTGGGATGGGTTGTGTGGAAGTTTATGAATTTTGAATGTTTGTGGAAGTTTATGAATTTATGAACTTTTTGTTTCTTTTGGAGTTCAACTTATGGTTTTTGTGTGTTTGTGGAGGTTTCAGGTTGAGAATATGTAGTCCTAGAAGTGTGTTCATTTTCTTCATTTTGTAGGATTGTAAGATTCATCTAATGACTTTTGTTTGATTATGAAAGTTTATAAATTTTGAATGTTGTTTGGGATGGGTTAAAATTAGTTGTGGAGTTTAACTTGTGGTCGTTATGTGTTTGTGGAGGTTTCAGATTGAGAACATGTAATCTTGGGAGTGTGTTGATTTTATTTGTTTTGTAAGATTGTTACTCATTTCTTTGTTTTGTAAGATTGTTGGATTTTCTTTGTTTTATAGGATTTGTAGGATTCACCTTTATGGTTTTTGTTTAATAATGTTATATATTTTAGATTATTCAAATCAAATTAAAAAAATAATAATTAAAAATTTAAAAATGACTATCTCCCGACAAAAAATGTTGGGAGTTTCTATATCTCTCGACGGCTTAGTTCAAGTTCAAATTTTTAATTTTTGAAATTGAACTCCCGACGATGCCTATACATGCGTCGAGAGTTTGTTCAAACTCACGATGGTTCGTGTTTCCGAATAGGGAGTTGTACTCTGAAGGACATATCCCGACCAAACTCCCGACAACAAGTTTTTCGTCGGGAGTGGATCTTCCGATGTGTTTTTTTTACCATTTTTCGGTGATTTGAAGCATTGGAAAATGGGTGTCTTCTTGTAGTGTGTTCTGAGGCTTATCATTCCCTCTGAAAATCCTCTAAAGCCCGGGGGGGGGGGGGGGGGGGGGGGGGGGATCATATTAAGTATGAGAACAGAAAAAATTGGTCAAGGCATGAGAATTTTAGTTAATTCAAAATTTAAATCATGAATTTGATTATAATAGACTTGTATTAGATTAAGAGAGGTTGATGCTCCTCCATAATAATCATTTATATCCATATGAAATACTTGTTCTAGAAGATTTATCCATAGTAATAGGGTATTCGTGGGTTGGGTTGGATTAGGTTTAGGGATATTTTAGGCCCAACCCTATGCTTTGGTTTGTATATTTTGGGGTTGTGTTGGTTCAGTTCCATCGGTTCCCTTAAAAAAAAAGCTTGGAATCACCAATAAAAAAAACAAACATAAGATTCCACAATCCAAAAGAACAATATCCAAAATCTATTATAACAAAACAAGTCCCCAAAATTCACAAGAAAGACCATACTGTCTATAAAATTCAAAATATAGGTATCAATATTTTCAAATGTCTACAAAATCCATAAGTAAGACTATAATGTCTACAAAAGTCTTCAAAATCCAATAGATTTCAACGACCCATTCATGATTCTGACAAAACTTGCTCCTTGAAGAACCCTAAACAAGATTTAAACAATAAATTATATAAGAACACTATCATAATTTCAATATATTAATATAGATTATGGAGTAAATATATAAAAGATAACATTACCTGATAAAGCTTGATCACAAGTTTCCAATTCTTCAGTTTGTAGAGTAAGATCTAATAACATCGGCTTCACACATAGCCAATTTTGTGTACATATTAAAGCCTCCACCATCTTAAGACTTAAAGAACATCTAAAAGAGTCAAGTATTCTACCTCCTGTACTAAATGCTGATTCAGAAGCAACTGTTGACACTGGTACGGAAGACATCTCAAGCAACTTGTGATAAAACTTTGTATTTAGGAGCATTTAATTTTCATCAATTCAAAATATCAAAATTTTCTATCAAATCTTCATTAGGTTCTGACAAATATCTCTCCACATCATTTCTTGTTTTATTCAAAATTTTCTCTTTTCTTCTTCATTTGTATTACAATTGTAAATCCATTTCCATGTCATCACAATCCTCACTTATTTCAACTATGTGACATGGTTGTTCAAAAGCTTGACTACCTGAATTACTTGTCTTATAAAACTCATACAATTGCATCAAATAAACTTTCACCTCATCAGTCATTGTTCTAGCAACTCCATCCCCATAGATACTTATGAAACAAAAGGACACATAATCCAACTTATATCATGGATCAAGCACAATAGCTAGAAACAACACTTTGTTCATCTTGTCAAGAGATCCCCAATACTTATCAAATTTCATTCTCATATTGGAAAGCAATAGTATATATCACACTATTTACATTTTGGCTCAAATCTATTAAACATCGTTGAATCCCACAAAGTTCATGAAAAAATGTATTAGAAGTGACATAAGTTGAGCCACTAACCTTCAATGTAAGATCATAAAACATCTTTAAAAATTTGACAAATATTCGAACATGGTTCCAATCGACCAAGGTCGGTGGTCCCTTTCTTTTCTTTCCATTCTCATCTTCAGTAAAGTGATGTACAAAATCTTCATCCTCTTCTTCTAAGCATTGAAAAACCTTTTCAAATTTTAAAGCATGATCAAGCATGAAATATGTTGAATTCCATCTTGTAGACACATCCAGACAAACAAGGGCTTTAGATTCAATCTTTTCATGTCCAACACAATTTTTAAAAAAATTCAATCGCTTAGGAGAAGATCTAACATATCTTACAACATTTCGTACACTAGCTATTGAATCATGCAATTCTTTCAATCAATCATTGACAATCAAGTTCATAATATGAGCACAACATCTCTTATGCAATAATTCACCATCCAAAATAAAAGACTTCCCAATCTTTAGTTTTCTCTTCATATATGAGATTGCTGAATCATTTGAAGTTGCATTATCAGCAGTAATTGAAAAAACTTTATCAATACCCCAATCCAATAAACAACATTCAATAACTTTACCAATTGTCCCTCCCTTATGATTAGGAACTTGACAAAAATTCAATATTCTTTTCTGTAAATTTCATTAAGAATCAATAGAATGTTCTGTAAGAACCATATAATTGATGTTCTGTAAGAAAGTCCAAGTATCTGTTGTCCTCACTCTTTGACCTCTTTTGATTAAAGTTGATTTCAACAATTTTTTTTCATCCACATACAACTTTTAAATATCCCTAGCAATTGTGATTCTTGAAGGAATGTCAAACTTAGGACATGCAATATTACAAAATTCTTGAAACCCCTCCGTCTCTATAAATCTAAATGGTACCTCAGACAATACTAGCATCTTAGCACATGCATTTCTAACTCTCTGTTGACTAAAGGCAGTAGACAAAAAATTCATATTGATAGCACCTTTTGCATCAATTTCATCTGGTTGAAATTTTAGTATGGTTTGCCCTTTAGATTGCTCTCTAAATGGATAATTTTTGCATTGTTATCGCAAATTCTTCCATAAGGTACTAGTTCCACATGAAGAAGTGTCACAAGCATAATCTTTATCACAATGATTACATTTGCATCTTATACCTTCGGTGTTAGATCTTTCCATCTTTGTAAAGTGATCCCACACTGAAGATGATGACCTAGTTGGTTTTCTCTTGCCAATGACTGTCATTTCCGATGGTTTAGAACATGCATCGGGGATGGAAATATTTATAGGTGGTGATTCATTGTCGATCAACTCACCATTTTCCATCTACAATATTAACAATAAAGAAAAATAAAAAAAAATGTGAGCATAGGTGAACCATGAGGAACAAATAATTAAATATATATATAAAAAAGAGTTTAATGGCTAACTAGTAACCAATGAGGCTGTGAAGGTGTAAGATTTCAACGTGAAGATGACACTGAAGAGGAGATGGAAACACAATGGCAACCGGAGAGGAAGATAATGGCGGACGGACTCGGACGAGATATGAAACCCAATGAGATTCAAGAATCGGATGGAGAGGAAGACAGAAACTGACAGACGGAGTTGGACGAGTGAGGAGTGACGGACAGAGAGGAAGAGTCGGACGGACGAGTGACGCCTGACGGTCAGAAGACAGAAAATAAGACTGAAAGGAAGGAAAGGAAACAGCTGAGGAGAGGTTGACCTACCGTCTGACATCTATCGAGAAGTGGGAAGTTGAAACGTGGAGAAGAAGGAAACCAAAATGACCTCCAATCTCCAAGGGCCACGTGTCGAAAAGGGAATGGCGTCTACCGAGAAGTGGCCTACCGTCTGGCGTCTACCGAGAAGTGGGAAGTTGATGCTAGTTTGGGCCTTCTGGTTCTTGGGCTGAAACTTGAAAGGCAAATGCTGAACTGAAGGGAATGGCGTCTACTGAGAAGTGGCCTACCGTCTGGCGTCTACCGAGAAGTGACCTACCGTCTGGCGTCTACCGAGAAGTGGGAAGTTGATGCTAGTTTGGGCCTTCTGGTTCTTGGGCTGAAACTTGAAAGGCAAATGCTGAACTGAAGGGAATGGCGTCTATCGAGAAGTGGCTAACCGCTGGGTCTGAATCTTGGGTCGATTTGGTTCGAATTGAATTTTTTTTCTACAAACTCACAAACTGACCCGACCTATTCGAGTTTATTTTAAAAAAAAAACCCAAATCAAACCAAAATTTTTTTGAACCAATCCAAACCAGGTGGGTTGGGTTGGGTTGTTCATTTTTTTTGGATCTTCGATTTTTTTTAATACCCCTAGCATAAAAGTTATTTTCCATGGCAGAAAAACATTTATCCATAGCAGAAAAGTTGTTTTTCAAAATGCTCCCAAATAATTCTAAGCCATACTTCGAGAAACAAAATTAGTAGCTTAAAAGAAAATTTTTAGGAATGGATAGAATACTGTTCAATTATCAAACAACCAATTATTATGTTGAATTCAAAAAGACCATAAACAAATATAGTGGATTCAAAACATTTCAATTAATAGTCAAAACACGGTAATTCCATCAACTAGGGGAGACTATTCGATGGTGGCATCCAACAACGGAGGTGGAATAACTTCCACGCTGCAACAAAACGAAAATCAAATTGAGAAGACAAAAGAGGAGAAGAACGAGAGAGATGAGACATTTTCATTCTCAAAAACAAAGTTACTCACTAGGCGGACGCCATGAATGTTCTTCAAAAGATTATCGTTGAAGATGAAGTAGAAATGAATGCCATGAATGCTAGAGATAGAAGATTGTCATCATGGAGGAAAAGAAAAGTGGAGAGAAAAATGAAAAGAAAAAAAAAAAAGGATTTAGGGTTTCTTCCATTTCCCTTTTTCTTCATTTTTTTTAATAGAAAAAGAAAAGCTGAGGGTGAAAAGAGATGGAGGGAAAACGTCAATGGAAGGGAAGGAATGAAAATGAGGTTTTTTTAGTTTCCTTTTTTTTTCATTCGTTTTCTTCTTAAAAAAAAAATTGTTTTAGTGATGTAATAATATGTTGCTAAATTTTTTTAACCTTTTGTGATAGAGGTTAACGTGTTCTAGAAATTTTTAGTGATGTTAGTTTAGCGTATATTGTTAATAATTATTTTTTGTGACACGTTGTCTAATGTATCACTATAAATTAACATTTAGTGACATATTTTTACCGTGACACTAAAACGTTGTCATTGAAAGTGAATTTTCTTGTAGTGTGGCTTCTGCTTTCCTACCCATCTCCCAAACTCTGGACGCCTATTGTCTATCTTCGGGAGTTTGGTCGGTGGAAATTACGATTTGGTCAAACTCCCTATACATACTTTGTCCCCGTTGGAAGTTTGTAACAACTTCTGACGACTTATATATGGCATCACATTACGTAGTCAGAAGAGATTCTCTCTCGAAAATATAACTCGAGACGGTTGTTTTAGGCGTCGGAAGAGTCTCTTTTTCTTGTAGTGTCTATTTAAGATGAAGCAACTTTTCTGCCTTTGACTTCCTTCCCTATTATTTTGTCATAGGTCCACAATTATCCATGATAAAAATTTTAAAAATAATGAACTTAATTATATATAATGAGTACTATTGTTCAATTATAGAGATTTTGTTATCCTTGCACATTTTTAACCGCTTAAAGAAATTATTTCTGTAAAAGTTATGAAAAGCATTCAATTATTAAGATTTGTTGCATACCACATTTGAACAAAGTTAAGAAATTATTTCCTTGAAGTATGAGAAGCATTCATTATAGATTAAAATTAAAAGCATTAAACTTAAGAAAATAAGGGGCAACATGCCATGAGATAATTCTTCTTATTCTCAACCACTAAAATTAAGAGAGCACTTGACTGTGTCTTAATCAAGCTCCTGAGTCAACCCATGACCATGGGCTTGAAATAAGGCAATGATTAATAGTGTGTATTATTGAAAACCAAGTGAAGATTGGAATAAGATATCATAGGAATAATGGGTTGTCATCCATGTGTGTGATATTAACTAAACATCACATACAAATATTCATTTATTTTCCACATGCTTAATTTGAGTAGACAACACAGTAGGAATGAAATCAAAGGTTGATACATCCAAAACTTTAGCAAATTATATATTAAAAAAGAGTTGGTGAAGTTGTTATTTCTCTTCTTTGACATTCAAACGAGATTTAATCTTTTGTGGATCTTCTCCGTGACTTATACCGTCAAGACTTCATTGAGGAGCTTCTTTTTAAACGTCACCGTGATTTTGTGGTTCACAAACTCGCTTCTCATGTCCGAAGATATCAGATGTTGTTGATTTGGCCGATTGTCACTCTTTTTAGGTTACTCCATTTGATCTCTTGTATTTTCATAGAGGAAAAAAAAAATACAAAGTATGATTAGAAAATAATCAATTAATCATTAATAATTAAGAGATTATTTTTAAATATAGGAAAATCAACAAAAATACTTATAAATATAACAAAATTTCGTTGTGTACTTGTAATTGACCACGATAAACTATTATATATGTCTATGTGTGTCATGATAGACAGATAGTAATATATCGTAGTCTATCATGGTCTACCGCAGTCTATTGTATAAATAGATTTTGATATTTTATAAATATTTTCAATAATTTTATTTTTTAAAAGAATTCCCTATAATTAAGTCATAATAAGACGAAGTATACTCTAATTGGAGTACCAAAAAGAGTTAAGTATCCTGACCGTACGGAAAATTTTAAAAAGAATTAATTGGAAGAAAATATTATTCCTTTCACTCTGTCTCTCAATTTTGACGTGCTACCCAGTTAAACATTGTTTTGATTTACAAACAATATATATTAATTTTATTTTTAAAATAAAATAAAAGATTTTTCGTATATAAGTTCATTTTCTTTTGAACAATAATATACATGTTAATTATTTAACGATTAAATATTTTATTCGATAATTATAAAGAATTAAAATAATAAAGTTCATTCTTTTTATTTTGTGTTTTTTGACACACTATCTTCCATTCAACTAACATGGATTTTTTTCCCCCTAGTTTTGAAATTTTTCCTAAATAAAAGTTGTGTCTAAAACAATACAAAATGTAGTTTGTAGTTATACATATGAGAAGTCTCACTTTTGACTCTACAATCTTAAAGTTTATTTTAAAACAACTTTGGTATCATTTTGATGTGAGATTGAAAAAGACGTATATTTTTACATATATGTGAACAAATCTATATATACGTAAATCATATCGGTTGTCGTCTTCCTATTTCTTCTCTCTTTTCAATTATGAGTCCCTAGTTCTTTATTCTTTCGTTTGTGATTTTTTTTCTTAGTTGATTTAACTTTTGAAGTGTTTAATTCTGAAACAAGTCACTTCAAAAAAATAAAGTATTTGACAATCACACAAAATAGCTTCTGAAATACTCTCAAGATGTATTTTAAACAATTTTTTCTCTTTATCAAAAGAGTTTAAATAAAATTGATTTTTTTGAAAAATATTTTGTTCTAATCAATCCAAACACACTCTTACTATTTGTATGTGTTTATATTTGTTCACATAAACAACAAATAAGTAAACAAAAAAATTTGTTCGCTTCAAATTCTTAGGGCTAAAGTAAAAATATTTAAAGTTTAGGGATATAATTGAAATCAACTTCTAATTATGTATTTTTTATAATTTAACCTTTTTTCAAGGATCCATATAAGTAACAAGTGATTGTATTTAGTTTGAAAAAAAAAGTGAATGTATATATTTATTTTTTGGATAATTTCTAGAATGTCTATTATTTTTATTGTTTTCAGTAGATATAATAAAGACTTAGAAAAATCATAAATTATTTACATTAAAATTTTTCAAACTTCAATACTTTCCGGTTACACTATAAGATTGTTTTCAAATATAAGAAAATAAACCAAAATGTTTATAAATAATAGTAAAATATCATAGTCTATAGACTGTGACATTTTGCTATTATTTATAAATATTTTTAGTAATTTTATCGTTTAAAATAATTTTTCTTTATTTTAATGAATTTTTTTTTTGAGATTATTATGAAATTTAAGATATTCTTTATAATTTATTATTATTTTTTTAAAATAAATATTTATCACCTCGAATATATATAAAATATAAGATTTTAAAGTTAAGAAAACCATTTTGTAATTATTTAATTTTTTTAAATAAGCTAAATATTACAAATTAAAAATATTAAAGAAAAAACGGGTGGAGTACGGGCGAGATTCGGTTAATGGGTACAAACTGGCTAAATTTCAAGCTCACGTGGCTTGTTATCATTGGGTCACGGTCTTTGATGGGAACTTAGGCCCATTTATAAGCCCAACGGAGCCTTAGCCTTTTATTAAGCCTTCAAAAAAGGAAAAAAAAAAAAAAAAAAAAAAGCTTGAAAATCGTATTAAAAACGATTTTTTAAATTGAGCATTAAAAACATTTTTAAATGAATTTATTTCTATAGTATATTAATATTGTACAAACAATAAAACTTTTATTAGTTCAACGATACAAGTAATTTTGACTTATGATCTTTTCATTGAGATATGTTTTATAAATTTTGTTGTCGGAGGACTTTATAAACGAAGGGTTGTTGAGAAAGAAAAATCTAAAAAAATAAACATAAAAAGTGGGGCTTGGTTTTGTCTGGAGAGAGCTAAAAGCCATATTTATTACTGAACTAACTATTCGTATTGGTATTATGTTAGATTTATATATATATATATATATATATATAAAGAGCATAAAGTTGAGGCTCCCTGGACCTATACTAAATCTATAGTTATATTTAAGATATAAACTAATATCGTGAAAAAAAATTAAAAGAAAACCCCTTATATTAGCATTTTTCTAGTCATTAAAATAATAACAATGTTGTGAACTTAAGAAACACAACTAGAATACGGGTACAATAAAATATAATATTAAAATAAATATAATATAATATAATAATAAAATATAATAAAATAAATAAAACAACCAAAGATGAATTTATCCACTTTCTCCAATTTTTTTGGATTGATCACCAATATGTGTCTTCCAAAACCCACCAAATACCACTATTTATAGGCAATTTGGCAAGTAGGAGGTGGATTATATGGACACTAATTATGTGTAATCTTGAGACACATGGACAACACATGGTATAATGGATAATTGACACATGGTATAATGGATAATTGACACATGATTAATGGACACTAATAATGGCATCTACATTAAACCTAATTTAATATATTTATAATACTCCTGATCTGATCTATGAGGTGTTAACTCTTGGAGGACGGCTAAGAATGTCCCTCAAAAAGAGCGGACCGATGGGGTCTTTTCAAGCACGAATAGAGCGATCTAAAGGACCCTTAGATGCCCATTATATATGAAATATGTCTCGCTAAAATCATATTAGGAAAAACCCACTGGGAAAAAATCCTAGTGAAGGAAAAAAGTACATATTTCATATAATCTGATACTTTTAAAAAGAATACAATATATTTACTCCTTCTCATGGAAACATCACTTGAGATATCTGAGTCGCCGCATTCCAATGTTATGCACCAATTTTTCAAAGGTTGCAATTGACAATGATTGGTAAATAAGTCTGCCAGGTTATTTTTCGACCAAATTTGTTGTACAATGACGTCACCATTTTCTTCAAGATCGTGAGTATAGAAAAGTTTTGGTGGAATATGCTTTGTTTTATCTTCTTTAATATATCCTCACTTGATTTGGGATATGCATACTCTGTTGTCTTGGTATAATATCGTTGGAAGATTTTTACTAGAAGACAAACCACATGTTCCACGAATGTTCTGAGTCATTGATCTTAGCTGTACACATTCTCGATTAGCCTCATGAATTGCAAGAATTTCAGCATGATTTAAGGAAGTGGCTATTATGGTTTGTTTCACCGATCGTCATGATATAACAGTTTCTCTACATGGGAATAGATAATCTTTTTGAGATCCAGTTTTGTGTAGATCAGATAAATATCCAGGATCTACATAGCCAACTATATCAAAATTTGATTTATTTGAATAAAATAAACTCATGTCAATAGTGCCTCAGAGATAATGAAGTATATGCTTAATTCCGTTCCAATGTATTTTTGTTGGAGAAGAACTATATCTTGTTAATAAATTTACTGAAAGTGCAATATCTGGTCTTGTATTATTAGCAAGATACATAAGTGCACCAATTGCATTAAGACATGGTACTTTAGGACCAAAAAGTTCTTTGTTATCATCTCGAGGTTGAATGTAACATCCCGATTTTCTTAGGAAAATTTTAGTTAATTATCATCTCGACTTTTAGTTTCCTAATCTTTAGAATTTAAAACAAATTGTTACAGTTGAGGAAGTTTTATTGGTTAATGTGAATTTTTTGAGTATGAGTTTTAATTAATTTAAGGGATAATTGAATTATTTGTATAAGAAAATAATTGAATTATTTGTATAAGAAAATTTGAGTTTTTGTGAAATTTGAAAGGGAAAAGAGGAAATTGTGGTTTTAAGATTTTACCCTCTTTAATTTTGGAACTTGAATCCAAAATTCAAGTAAAGAATTAGGAAAAAATAATTGGTTTATTTGGAAGTAATTAAATCAAGTACTTAAAAAGATTTGTAAATTTGGAAAGTTAGAATTTAATTTTGGGATTTAGAAATTTTGGAAAGAAGTGATTTAAAGTTGGGATAAGATCTAAATGGTTTTCATGATTTTGTTGAGGATCTTGAATACTCAATAAATAATGTATTTAATTATCATTTCAATTGTGATTTTGGAGGTTGAATTTGAAAGTTTGAAGGAGTTTAAAAGGTCATTAGCGTACTGTTAAGCAGAGTTAAGGTGATTTTGGCAAGAATTTTGGTAGGATTTGGGGCTTTGTGACTTGTTCAGTTCGAATGTAATTTATACGAATTAAGTTATTAAGTTTTGTTGCTGGTTTTGGTGTGATTAAATGCTTAGGTGTGAACTTAAAGGTTAAATTTTATTTTGGTTTATGTACTAGGATTTAATTTAAAGATTAAGGAGATTAGAAGGGGTTAGTTGTTCAAATATTTGGCTCGATTAAGGATTCAAGAATTTCACAAAGATTCAATTGCTTTTTGGTTCAACCTAATATCAAGGTAAGTAATCTTACTACTGGAACTGCCCACGGGCCAGACACTAGATATATGCCATGATAGATGAATATTATGACAGAACGATAACATGATAGATGGATAGTATAGTATGACCAATATATGTTCTGTTGGGGTTGATGCCCTAAAGTCTCGTGTCCTGTAGTTTGTAAACAGTATATACGAACACCTGTGATTGTTAATATATGATATTTACTTCACATCTTGTTGTTTTGCTCGGTTATTTGTTTTATTTGCTTTACCACAAACCAGTAAACATAAAATCCCTGGTTATCTGTATGTGACTCAAACATATATGTGGTGACATACAAGTGGATCATATCTTGAGTGATAACGTAATGGTCTGCAGTATATAGATATAGGAGGGAAACCTTATTCTAGTAATGCAACAGATGCGACCCGCTTTGTGGAATGGTCACAAGTGTTGTGACTTGCCACAGATGATCAGATCCTAACTATACAAAAAGTTTGTATAAGACCTGACCACGAAGTGTTAATGTCTCGTTATATAACACCGTTCATGACAGAGACTTCACTTCACTAGGATGACCATAGGTAACATAACCTCAATCCTGAGTGAGTTGGGAACTTCTGCCATTGAAGGTGGTCCTTTGATTTGTATGGGTGCGAGTGGCTAGTTCGCCGATTCAAACCTACCATTTTGGGAATTTGTCTGATTTGGAAGCTGGGAACTCAGCTACACAAGATGGAATTCACCCCTTCCTTGAGCAGGGGTAAGTAGATAGATGACTCTCTTAAGGGCTGATTTCGGGGCTTGAACGATGTGGCGTCACACACCTTCTCTTAGCCCAAGAGGTGTTCACACATAGTTGGACTATGTTGTATTGTTCATTAGAGAAATCAGTGGTACTTAAGGAGTGAGATGTAACTACAGGGGCAAAACGATAAATTGGCCCAGCTGTACTTACAAGCATCTGTGAAGGGTCATCGTACTCATGATTGGTTATATCCAATGGACACAGAAATATATCTGTGGTAAGAAGAGTTCAACTATTGGTCTTTAGTGGAATCACTGACAGTTAACGGATGGTGACTCTCGCGGCTAAAGAGTTTAGTCAACTATTCACGTACCATTGGAGCTTCGAGCCACAGGTCCATTAGGTCACCTGGGTAGCTTAGATAAAGTCGAGAACTAGTGTTGTAATTTGAAATGTTCAAATTGACAAGAGGAAGTTCAATTATATATGATATAATTGGACTGGTTAATTATATATGATATAATTGGCTAAATGTATGAGATACATTATTTTGGAGGAAATTAGATATAAATATGATTTATATCAAGTAGAGGAAAAATACTATAGTAGATATATGATATCAAACTATAGAATATAAATATAATATGATTATATTTATTAATTAAATTAATTGATTAATTATTTAATAATTAACCAATTAATCCATGTTCGGACGTGGGAAGATGAAGCCGCGAAGGTTATGGTAATCGGCGGGTTAAAGTTTTGAAAATCGTTTTCATTTGATGAAATAATTTAATCGTGCATTCTAATCGCCCACACCCAAAAAGAATCCGTGAAAGAGCAATCGTCATACGATATAAGCTCATTCATCTAAACGATCGTCTAGTTCACGCGTTTCCCAAATGATCGTATACCTCTTTCCTAAACGATAGTTCAATTTTTCCTAAATCATCGTGTAGCTCTACTATACGATAAGCGTCTCCGCTATACGATAGCAGAGTTCTTCTCGCACGCGCTTATCGTCTACACGATGTCTTCTCCTTCATCCTCTACCAAACTCACTAGAGCCCACTCTTTGGGTTTTTGACGCCGAGGATACCCGGGTTTCCCTTGTAGTGGTGTGTTCCCCGCGGCCTTGTTCGTGTACTTTTGGATCGTGCAGTAACAGTCGACAGTCTTGCCGGGTGCTAGTAGATCGGTGGGAAGTTCTCCGCTGCTTTGGGTTCACACATACGAAGACAGTCTTCCTTTGGTATAAACCTTTTTTCCTTATCTTTTATTGTATTCTGAGCATGTCATTGATAAGTTTAATATGCATAACTGTTAGTATGGAATGTATATCGTTTATGTTTCGGTCACTGTGAAATTGGAGCGATCTAAGCCCGCTCATGGAACTCTTGGTATGAGATCATTCAACTGGTATTAGAGCCAGGTTTCTGATACTCCGATTTCATTTGTTGTAATAAATAACGTTTATATTCATGGTGGGTGTATTTCTATGCTGTTTTAAGCGTTAATACTGTTGTGGATGTGCTGGATTAATGGATGTTTTCGGGATGAATTGTCTCGGTCTATTTAATTCATTTTACATTTGTGGTTGTATGTAAAGGCCCCTATGGTTTTGGGCACATGTAATCGTAATCGAGTCTGTATTCAAAGTGTTTGAAGTCTTGAGTCGTTCGTCGAAGTTCTGGGCAAAGGTTGCAGCTCTTCAAGGAAAGAGATGATTTAGGGTTGATCGCATCGAGCAGAAAAATATTTTATGTGATAGTTGTCCATCGCATCGTGAAGATGAAGGACTATGTGATCGTGGTTGAATGCATTGGTTGAAGGATGGGGTATGCGATCAAGAGTTGGTCGTATCGGGACGACGATTAGGCACACAATCTGTAAGCGCATAATGCGATGATACAATGATATGCATACTACTTCTAGATGTATGCCTTATTAATGAAATGCTTGTAGTATGCTATGCGTTGTCACAAGTTTCCTTGCGTTGAAACCAAGTATAATTCCACTGCAAGTTTCTCGGAGTGAACCGAGGTCAAACACAGGGATTGCGTAGTTAATGCATTACGTTCGTGATATATGCGATCGGGGGTTTTTCAATTAATAAAAGATTGGTTTATACAGGTATTTAAAATCGCGGTAAAGTGAAATATGTGGTAATAAAATAAAATGCGATAAAAGTAAACCTAAGCTATGATGATACAAGATATTGGTTACATGATACATGATACCGAGTTTGAAAGTGACTGTGAAGATTATATAAAGGGTCGTGGTATGTGGTAGCAAAGCTTTATGTACGACGCACAAATTAATTTACTTGTTTAATTCATTCTAATTACCAACGGATTAAGAAAACATCGTGGAGAAAGCGATTAATGAAGGAACAGAAGTAGACAGAAATATGGAGATGAAAATGATCATGATATTTAATTATAGAATCAAGCATCTGATACATGGTGTGAATGATTTAGACTAAGAAGATGAGATACAATTGATGATAGAGATAGAAACAAATACAGAAGAGTGCCAACATCTTGACATAGATCTGGATGGAGAAATCGCTTGTCGGCATATGGAGTGAATGGAAGGATGAACGTCCTTCTCGAGCTTGATCAACTGATAGAATTGATCTAGGCACAGAGCTTCGCGCCTTGACGCTTCTTCTCTTTCTCTTTTTTCTTCTTTTTCTCCTCCCCTGCCTCTTCTCTCTCCTCTGTTTCCAACTCTTTCTCGAACTACTCAGAGGCCAGCAATATGCACTTTTCCTCTTCGAGCCGCCTTGTTTCTTCGATCCTAGAGATTTCATTATTGCGGCGCACTTCCTCATCTTGTAATCTTCTTTTTCTATCACCTTCTGCGATGATGAGTTGTGCCCACACCATTTTTTCCTCTTTTCTCTTCCTCCTCTTTTCTCCTCCTCTCCTTTTCTTCTAATGCGTCAATCAAAATTGGCAGGCCAACGGTTGACCATTGCGGCACATTCTCCTTGCGGGCTGCATCAAGGGGGTAACATCTCATTCTTCTCATTCTTTAGTCGCAACCGTTTGCATTGTTTCAGGTTGCGTTATTTCTCAAAGTTGCGCTGATTCCCCCATGTCCTCCCTTACGGAGGTGGATTCACCATCCTTCTCTTGGCTTGCAACCCTCTTCAGGTGCCTTTCCTCAAGCCTGTGCTCTTTTCTTTCACTCTTTTCTTGCTTCTTCTTCTCTCTAGCCTTCTCATCTTCTTCATTCTCCTTCCCTTTTATTTTCTTCTCTACTTTGCAATGATGGGATGGCTCACTTTCTCTAACCTTCTTTCCTTTGCTCTTCTTTTTCTTCTTTTTCTCCTCTTCCACCTCTGATTGCTTCTCTGCTGCGACTTCCTCCAACGCGACTCTAATGGGTCCTTCATAGGATTATACTTGCGTAGTTTCCTTAGGATTCATTATGGCCATAGTGCTTCTCCTTGTCTTCTCTTCCACCACTTCCTCTGTCTCCTCTACCGTCACCTCCTTTGTAAGCAGTGGTTGGTTTAAACCCCAGCCTCAGCTATTCCTCCTCCTTTCTCCAGGTTACTCGGAATGCTCCCAAACACCTCCTTGTCATCTTGCCTCTTCTTTTCACTTTCAGTGGAGACTGCTGGTGTTGGGAGTGGGGTGCTCTCAGAACTTTGCCCCCTTTTGAATAGGACTGGCTTGGCTGCTAGAGGGTTTCGTCGGGGTCTTCCGGTGATTCGAGGAATGGTGTGTGGTTGGGCAGCGAGACGGCGACTGGCAGCAAGAAATGTTGCCTCTCGCATGGAAAGTTGGGCTGATGAAGATGTTGAAGGTGAAGCGGAAGGCTGGGAAGTTTGGTCCGCCATGGATTCTTGAGTGAAAGAAAACTGGAAAATCAGTAGGGTTCTAAGAAGAAAAAAGCTCGGTGTGAAAAAGTTAGGGTTTCTTTTTGCAAAATGAAGCAAGTAACAGACTAAGAAGAAGAAACTCGCTTTTATAGGTTGGGCCTTGATGGGCCCAACGCGGATTCTGCGGTGGCAGGCCTCGAGCTATTAAAAAAGCCTGTCGTTCGCACTCCTCACATTTATGAAATTGCAGAGTCGTACGTCCTTTCAGCTGCAAATTCATCATGTCCTTGGAAGCTGAAGCGATTAGACTTCTCAATTTGCAAAAAGAATTTTCTTTGGAGTTTTATTCGAATGGGCGCATGGTAAAGAATTAACACAATGAATTGATCAACGCAAATGCATCTTTGCAGAGGACAGGCAACAATGCATATATTCACGCAATACACCCCTTAACTAAACGCATTTATGGAGGATCGGGCGCACGATATTTCTACCAACGCAACACTACCTCAACATAGTGCATTTTTACTAAGGACGGGCAAAGAGCACATACGAGCGCAACACACCCCTCAACACAATGCATTTGAGTTGGATGAACGCAAAGTATATCTTGTTGTACAAGATGCACCCATTAGAGCAATGCATACCGGATGTTGATTGTTTTATTATTAAAATTTTGTTTTCATTTTTTTTTATTATTATTATTTTCATCAACGCAAGCCATAAAGACCTTGCGGCAATGATTTTCTTCTTATTCAACAATCATTCACCAAGTTAAAGAATAACGCATTAAATACCAAAAAGTTAAAGGAATTGAAGAAAGCTCATAAATAAATGCAAGAGAGTTAATTGAAGAATAAATTCATAAAATCACAAAAGCAGATTTAAAGAAGCAAAGAATGACAAGGTTCAAAAACAATAAAGACAGGAAATTAGAAAGCATTTAAACATAGTTTTGAGATATGGACTGGAAGATAGTGTTCTCTGATTAGCGCAATCCACATCCCTCCAGGCGGTCCAACTTGCATGCCCAATGTCTTCAGGGACATTGCTCTTTTCTATGAGATCCGGGGGCTTCAGAGTTGCTGGGCAACGTTCCAGGTGCTCTATTTCTAAGTTCAAAAGCCAGCTCCCCCACTTGAATCTCCAAATTTCTAATTGAAGACGTCTGCGCCTGCATTACCGCATCATTTTTATCCATGTACTGCCTGAGCAGGGCCTCCAATGAGCTTTTAGAGGTGTTTGAAGATGAGGGTTGTTGGTTGTGCGATTGCCTTCGTTGACCATGATTAGAATTGTGGTGAAAAAGAGGAGGGTTTCCTCGATTCCCTAAATTGCCACCATGATGGTTGCTTGGCCCTCCTTGGTTAGGATTCCCTCCCCAACCGAAGTTAGGATGGTTCCTCCAACCAGGATTATATGTGTTGCTGAAGGAGTTGTTCTGGATGGCGCATACTTGCTGGACGTTCGATGGGCACATGTCTGCCGCATGGGCCCCTCCACAATTAACACAACTGATTGCGGCCACTTGAGCAGTGGGTTGCATTTTTTATTGGGAGATGGCTCCTTGATTGATTGCCATCGATAAAAAGGATTGAGGTTACTGCGGCCATCTGAGCGGCCAGTATGGTCATTGTCTCTGCAGGGACAATGGCAGTTTCATTTCTTCTTCCTGCAGAGCCTCTTCCTTCATATTTATCGTCGATCTAGTCATCTATGTTCGCAAGATGCGATCAATGATGACCTTGGCCTCAGTATACGTCTTATTCATAAAACCTCCTGCCGTGGAGGCGTCAGCAACAACTTGCGTTGATCTATTCAGGCCATTGTAGAATGTCTCTATCAGGATGTAATCGGGTATACCGATATGCGGAAAATTTTTCACCAGTCTCCTAAATCGCACCCAGGCGGTGCTCAGAGTCTCATTTTCCATTTGTTCGAAGTTTAGCACATCCTTCCATCGCCTTGCGTTGATAGCCGGAGAGAAAAACTTCTTCATGAACTGCTCAACCAGCTGATCCCATGAAGTAATCTCATTTGGCTCCAGTGAGTGAGCCCACCTATTGGCTTCATCCCTCAAGGTGTAAGGGAAGAGATATAATCTAATACCCTCAGGGGTAATTCCAGGTATTGAGAAGTTGCCGCACGTCTCGACAAAGCTGGTCAGGTGGGCATGTGGGTCTTCACCTTGCAGCCCCCCAAATTGCCCTGCGTTCTGGATTATTTGGAGCGTGACCGGCTTGATCTCGAATCTCGCGTACTCATAAATTGGTCAGCTTTGAATTCTGGTTCAGTCCCAGTACTCATAGAGTGTCAGACTGCTCTTCACGTTGAACAACCAGTACAAAGAGATCTGTCCTACAAAATACCACAAACATACTCAACAATAACCGTTACCAATCCCTTATAACGACGCCATAAACTTGTAAGTGCATAATGCGATGATGAAATGATATGCGATACTACTTCTAGATGTATGCGTTATTAACGAAATGCTTGTAGTATGCTATGCGTTGCCACAAGTTTCCTTGCGTTGAAACCAAGTATAATTCCACCGCAAGTTTCTCGGGGTGAACTGAGGTCGAACACAAGGATTGCATAGTTAATGCATTACGTTCGTGATATATGCGACCGGGGGTTTTTCAATTAATAAAAGATTGGTTTATATAGGTATTTAAAATCGCGGTAAAGTGAAATATGCGGTAATAAAATAAAATGCGATAAAAGTAAACCTAAGCTATGATGATACAAGATATAGGTTACATGATACATGATACCGAGTTTGAAAGTGACTGTGAAGATTATATAAAGGGTCGTGGTATGTGGTAGCAAAGCTTTATGTACGACGCAGAAAGAGAAAAGACAATTAATACAAACATCGCAAGTTCATTAATTGCGTTAAAGATATAACTACGGTTCCGCTTTCCCTTGACGTACACCTCTCGGTGATCGGCCGTGTTCCCACATCTCTGTGGTGAAACAAGGATGAACGTAATGAACGCAAGGTGATTTCCATCTCTGAAAATACTTCTCGCTTTAGTTAACGCATTATTCTAACCTTCTCTCGACAGATCAGAATTACTTCTCGCTTTATTACCTTTCAGGCATGGAATTGTTTTGTCTAAAGAACAGTCATAAGACAGCTCAAGAAGTTAAAGAAATGAGATGAATTCCCTATGTATCGGCTATTGGTAGCCTTATGTAAGCAATGTTATATACTAGATCTGACATTTGCTATGTAGTAAGGATTTTTGGTCGATATCAGTCCAATCTAGGATTAGATCATTGGACAGTGGTCAAAACGATTCTCAAGTATCTTTGGAGAACGAGAGACTATATGCTCGTTTATGGAGATAAGGATTTAATCCTTACAGGATACACAAACTCTAACTTTCAGATTGATAGAGATTCTTGAAAATTGACATCAGGGTCAGCGTTCACTCTGAATTGAGGGGTTGTAGTACGGCAAAGCATCAAACATGGATGCATCACGGACTCCATTATGGAAGCCAAATACATAGCTGGTTGTGAAGCTGCTAAAGAGGTTGTTTGGCTTAGGAAGTTCCTTTCCGATTTTGAAGTTGTTCCAAATATGTCTTTGTCAATCACACTCTATTGTGATAACAACTGGGATGTGGCAAATTCTAAGGAACCTCGGAGTCATCGAAGAGGCAAGCACATAGAACGGAAGTATCATTTGATCAGGGAGATTGTGCATCACGATGATGTGATTGTCACGAAGATCGCGTCGGAGCACAACGTTGTTGATCCGTTTACAAAGGCTCTCACGGCTAAAGTGTTCAAAGGTCAACTGAAGAGTCTAGGTCTACGGGATATGCGGTACCTTGTCTAGGGCAAGTGGGAGATGTTACTAGGGTATAGAGTATGCTCTAGTTTATTGTATTTTGTACTATTTTGTATTGTACATTAGTCTCCCGAGGTATTAGAACAAGTGGAAGATTGTTGGGATTGGTGTCCTAATTCTTCTGGTACTCTTGTAGTTTGTAAACACTCTGTAAACATATTGTTATTAATAAAATAAGTGTTATTTTATAAGCATCTACTCAATCCAATAAACTAAGACCCATGGTTATTTTATGTAACTTAAGCATGTATGTGGAGACATACAAGTGGATCGTGCCTTAAGTAATAACCTAAATGGTCTGTAGTAGATGGATAAAGGAGGCATACCTTATTTTGATGACACTACGGATACGGCCCACTTTGTAGATGTTACAAGTATTGTAAAGTGCTACAAATGGTATAATCCTAATCATTCATGTGGAGACATGCGAGCGAGGGTATCCTATACAAAAAGTTTGTATAAGACCGGACTGCGAAATGATTAGTATCTTTATATAACGCCATTGATAATTGAGACTTACATTTCCCTAAAATAACCATAGGTGACATGACTTTAATCCTGAGTGAGTTGGAAACTCTTGCTCATGAGGGCGGTCCTTTTATTTGTATGGGTGAGAGTGACCAGAATGCCAACTCAACAAGCCTACCATTTTAGGGATTCATCTAATTGGGGAGTTGGGAACTCAACTACACAAGACGAAATTCACTCCTTCCCCGAAGCAGGGGTAAGTAGATAAATTTCTCCCTTAAGGGTTGATTCTATATCTTGAACATAGTAGTCACACCCTCTCCTGGTCCGAGAAGACTTAGTCATAGTAGGACTATGACTTATTGTTCATTGGAGGAATCAGTGGTACTTAAGGAGCTAGATGTAACTACATGAGGCAAAACGGTGAATTGGCCCAGTTGTACTTACGAGCGAGTTGTGAAGGGTCATCATGCTGCTGATTGGTCATATGGACACAGAAATATATTTGTAGTGCGAAAAGTGCAGCTGTCAGTCTTTAGTGGAGTGACCAATAGTTAACGGATGGTGAATATCGTGATTAAAGAGTTTAGTCAGTTATTCACGTACCGTTGGAGCTTCAAGCTACAGATCCATAAGGTCCCTTTGGTAGCTCAATGGATTGAAGTTGAGAATCAGATTTTGGGTTAGTTTATACTGTTCAAATTAACAAAAAGAAATTCAATTATATGTCATATAATTGATATGATGTATTTGATAAATTATCATTGGAGGAAATAATATAAATATGATTTATATTAAATACCATAAAAATCGAAAAAGAACTATGGTCTATATGTTTCATATGATAAAATATTAAAACTATAGGTTATAAATATAATATGATAAGTTGGTTATTATATTTATTTATAACATATTAATTATATGATAATTAAATATTCTTTTTCTTTAATAACCGAATTGAGTGGGAGGTTATCGAAAGTTTTATGGTAACTGTGAGATAAAAGGAAAATGGTTTTCCAAAATTCAAAGGCCGTTGTATTCATTCGAATTGATCTCACTTTAAGGCTATCATATAAAAGTGTTTTACTAAACGATAGCATAGAGAGACTACATGATCGAGTTTTGAGGTTACTATACGATAGTTACTTGTTTACTCGTTGCTACACGATCGAGTAGTAAGTCTATACGATAGACTTCTTCTTATTAAACGATCGAGTATCTAGTCTATACAATAAACTTCATCCATTTCCCACTTACTTGATCGTCTACCTTCTTCATTCCTCTATCCAAAGTCACACAAAGCCCACAACTCCTGGATTCTCACACTGAGAATACCAAGATAACTCTTTGGTGGTGTTCTAGTTTCGTTCGAGGTTCGAGGATCAAGTTGAACTCGATTGTGATTGAGGTTCATCCAATCGTTCGTTGAGATCGAGTTTTGATCGTTGCGTTCGAGTTCGTGCTGTTGAACGAGCTGTTGAACAATTGAGGGATACTTGAAGAAAGATTCTTCAAAGGTGTGCATACTTTATCCCTTGCTTTTCATTGAAATAAACATGGTGTAATTTATTGTTATGCATAATCTGTTCCGTTGGACTGTAATTGTTTGTGTTCTTTCTCAATGGGATTTGAAACGATCCGCTTCCGCTCACTGGTTCTCTATTTAAAGTTCCTTCACATATAAAGTCCAAGTACTCATATAATAGTCATGGATCTTAGTTTATTGAATTTAGTTTTTACATGTGCAATTTACATATTCAATAACAGTTTTATTAAATAAACCTCATTAACTTCTTTATTGCATATAAAATATGTTTAATTTTACAAAATGCGAGTTTTAGGAATAACAACCCAACAGCTAGGACACAACGTTGCAACGCTACAGTACAGTTGCGAAATCCATCGATCTTTCTCTGATTTTGGCCTCGTTTTCTCTAGAAATCTACTAGAATGATCATGAACAACTCAAAACTTTCACAATACAGACTCTATCGCAAGTTATGTCATAAAAAAAAGGGCCTTACAAACCAATTTTGTAAAATAAATAAATAAAACCTGTAAAAATTATGATCAAACCCCGAGATTATCCAATAATTGCAAACCCAAAAAAAATTCATTCATCATGTAAAAAAAAATATATAGAATGCAACTCAGCAATTTTTTAAAATCAATCTGGAACAATAAAATTTGGGACCAAAACCACGCTCTGATACCAATTGAAGACACGGTGAAGTTCCATTGTGGAAGTGGGGATCGTTCTCAATTTTAATTTCACAGGATAGAAAATTTACAAAATCAAAATATGCATTATTTCAGAAATTACAGCATGCAATAAAGGAGGAAATAAATTAGGATTTCAAGAAAGACTTACCCTTGAAGAATTCACAATCTTTACGGAATTCCTCTTCTCCACGAATAATCTCGAACCTTCGAACCAAGAATTGACAAAGAGGACACCATCACAATTGCTTCCTCTATATTCTCCTTAGGGTAGGGTGGGAACATCAGGAGTGTGTGGGTTCTGAAAATTTTGGGGAGTGGGATTGAAATTTTGAGAGAGACTTTCTCAGGAGAAAAGTAGAGTCACTTACACTTTTTCTCTGTGAAGAATAAGACAATCAAAATATTTATGAAAACTTCCCACCAGCACGTTTGTCAAACGAGAGAAAAGAGGAGAGGGAGTTATAACTCCCCCCAAAATTAAATTTAAAAAAAATATAATTAAATTTAATATATATATATATATATATGATAACTAATTCATCATATAATATGTATATATTACATCATATGTTATATCGTATATAATACATAACCAATAGTTTTTATATTGTATAAATACAATATAACCTACCTTTTTTTTCTCTCATACGTGCATAGTATTTAATATCAATCACATTTATACTAAGTTTATTATATGAATCTCAAATATTTATTTCCTCTCAAAATAATTTTTCTATTATAATGCATCAAATACATTATATTAATTATATCATATATAATTAAATTAAATTAATTATATCACATATAATTAATTCCCTCAATTAATTTGAACAATTCAAATTAATCTAAAATTGGTTCTCAATAATCCTTATTGAGCTACAGAGGGGACCTGACCTGTAGATTGAAGCTTCAATGGTACTTGAATAATTAATTAAACTATTTTAATTAAATTATTCAACATCCATTAATTGTCGATCAGTCCACTAAATACCGACAGCTGCATTCTTTGCACTATAGATATATTTATGTGTTCACTAGATATAACCAGTCAACAGTACGATGACCCTTAACAAATTGTTCGTAAGTACAGTTGGGCCAAAATTACCATTTTGCCATTGTAGTTACATTTAACTCTTTAAGTGTCATTGATCCCTATAATGAACAATAAGTCATAATCCAACTATGACCAAACCCCTTTTGGGACAAGAAAAGGTGTGGCGCCACATTATTAAGGCCTTGGAATCAGCTCTTAAGGGAGTAATTTATCTACTTCAGACATTAGGGAATGAGTGAATTTTGTCTTGTGTAGCTGTGTTCCCAACTCCCCAATCAGACAAATCCTCAAAATGGTAGACTTCTTAGGTCGGCGATCGAGCCACTCTCATCCATACAAATCAAAGGTCCGCCTTCATAGGTAGAAGTTTACAACTTACTCAGGATTCAGATCATGTCACCTATGGTCATCCTGGTGAAATGTAAGTCTCTATTATTAATGGTGTTATATAATGAGACTAGTCATTTCGTGGTCCGGTCTTATACAAAATCTTTTGTATAGAATACCTCGTTCACATGTCTCTACATGAGTGATCAGGATTAGATCTTTTGTAGCATTTTACAACAATTGTTATATCTACAAAGCGAGTCGCATTCGTAGTGTCACTAGGATAAGGTACTCAGCCTTATCCATCTAGTATATACCATTTAGGTTATCACTTAAACATGATTCACCTGTATATCTCTACATACATGTTTAAGCTACAAAAGATAACTTTGGATGTTAGTTTATTGGTTTGTGGGTTAATACTACTAAATTTTGAATAAAACATCTCATATTTAATTAAATTAATAATTTTTTTTTGTTCATTACAATTACAAACTACAGGATCCATGAGATTTAGGGCAATAACCCCATTACTTTGTCCATATAAAATCTTTTCAAAATTTTTCCTGTATAAGTTGACTGATGAATGAATTTCTCATCTGCTAAATGTTCAATTTGCAAGCCAACGCAAAATTTTGTTTTTCCAAGATCTTTCATCTCAAATTCTTTCTTAAGATATTCTATTGCCTTTAAAATCTCTTCAAAAGTTCCAATTATATTCAAATCATCAACATATACAATTATAATAACAAATATTGATTGTGATTTCTTTATAAAAACACACAGACATACTGGATTATTTTGATATCCTTCTTTCAATAAATATCAACTCAGGCGATTATACCACATTCGTCCTAATTGTTTCAATCCATATAATGAACTCTGTAACTTTATTGAATATAATTTCTGAGAATTTGATTTATATGTTTCAAATACCTTAAATCCTTTTGAATGCTCATATGTCATTATCAAGATATCCATATAAATATGTTGTGACTACATTCATAAGATGCATGTCCAGATTTTCATACACAGTCAGACCAATTAAATATCTTAGTGTAATTGCATCCACCACTGAAGAATACGTCTCCTCATAATCAATACCAGGTCTTTGTGAAAAACCTTGTGTAACTAGTTTTGCTTTATATTTTGTGACCTCATTATTTTCATTTCTTTTCGTCAAAAATACTTATTTGTATCCCATAGGTTTGACACCTTCTGATGTTCGGACTACTGGTCTAAAAACCTGACATTTTGAAAGTGAGTTTAATTCTACCTTGATTGCTTCTTTCCACTAAAGCCAATCTTTTCTATGTCGACATCCTTCAACAGATTTTAGTCCAGAATACTTATTTTCAAATATAATATCAAGAGCAACATTATACGTAAAAATGATGTCAATAACTACATGAGTTTGGTTCCATCTTTTTCCTGTCATGACATAGTTTATTGAAATCTTATTATTATCTTTAGATATTTTACCTTCCTCACTAGTCATGTCAAGGATTTCTTCATAGGTATTTGCATCCTCAACCAAGCCTTTTTTTGCTATTAATTATTTGTTGTTTTTGAAGATTTTTATATTTGGAACCCACTAGTCTACCACGCTTCTGACATGTACTAAACTCATTAGTGACAACTTGCTGTGTTGAGATATCAATTTTTTGTGGAACATTTGCAGTTGGTATATTTGATTTAGTTACTTTCTTTGCATCTATAACTGCATCTAGTAACCGATTTGCTATATTTTTCAAATGAATTATCTTCTGAACTTCAAGTTTACATTGATCTGCATGGGAATCTAAATGAGACAATAATGATGCATTCCATGTAATTTCTGTTTCCTATGTTTTAATTCCCTCCCCCCCTCCCACTAATATTGGAAAATTTATCTCATTGAAATGACAATCAACAAATCGTGCAATAAATACATTACCCGTAAGGGGTTCAAGATATTTAATAATTGATGGGGAATCATATCCAACATATATTCCTAACCTCTTTTCAACACTCATCTTAGTATATTGTGGTGAAGCAATTGGAACATATACTGCACATCCAAAAATTTTCAGATGGAAAATATCTGGTTCTTGGTCATAAGCTAATTATAATAGCAAGTACTTATGATAAGCTACTGGCCTAATGCGTATAAGTGATGTTGCATGCAAAATAGCAGGTCCTCACATAGATGTATGAAGCTTAGCTCTCATAAGCAATGATCTAGCAATTAACTGCAAACGTTTTATGAATGATTCTGCTAAGTCATTTTGTATATGAACATGAGCTACAGAATGTTCCATACTTATCCAAATTGACATCCAATAATTATCAAAAGCTTGGGATGTAAATTCACCAGCATTATCAAGATGAATGGTCTTAGTTGTATAATCAGAAAATCGTGCTCTTAACTTAATTATTTGAGCAAGTAATCTTGCAAATGCAAGATTTCGACTTGATAATAAGCACACGTGTGACTATCTGCTGGATGCGTCTATTAATACCATAAAATATCTAAATGGTCAACTTGGTGAGTTAATAGATCCACATATATCATCATGAATTCGTTCTAAAATGCAGGGGATTCAATATCCACTTTAGCTGGTGATGGTCTAATTATTAATTTGCTTGAGAGCAATCATCACATGATAATTCATTAGATTGAAGAATCTTTTGGCTCTTCAATGGGTGTCCATTTGAATTTTCAATAATTCTCCTCATCATTATAGATCATGGATGACCCAATCGGTCATGCCAAATTGTAAATATGTATGGATCCATGAACTTCAGGTTCATTGTTGCATATATTTCAATAAATCGTATATGAGTATAATATAATCCAGAAGATAAAGCAGACAACTCTTCTAGTATATGTTTTTCATATGAGACCATAGAGATGATATAAAAATACTCCTTATTATTTTTTCTATCAGTTTCAATATGATAACCATTTCAATGTATATTTTTAAAACTAAATAGCTTTCTCTTTGATTGACTAGAAAACAATGTATTGTCAATTATAAATTTTGTTCCTCTAGACAAAATAATATTTGCTTTTCTAAATCCTTCAATTAGGTTTGTAAAATCTGATATTGTATTGACTTTTGCTTCCAACATTGTCGGTTTGGAAAAATATTTTCTACTTGTAAGCATTGTATGGGTAGTTGCACTCTCTGTCAGACATAGATCTTCTTTACTCATTTTTTAGTCACCTAACATATGAAAATGATTCAGGTTTCTTCATTAAAAGAAAATAATTACACTAAGAAAAACAACATTTGGAATATACAATGATTGACATCTACTAAGAGGAAAAAAACATGGAGATGAATAAAAAAAAGAACATTAAATCTAGATAATTTCAATATCAAAATAAACATTTGATGTTCCATCAATTCTGCCGATTTTCTCTTCAGAAGATTCAAGTCCTTCACATTCAAATTTGTCATATGGGATGAGTCAAATATGTCATTATTCTGCAAAATTTGCTTCTACATTTTTGTCTTTTTTCTTCTTCAGGGATGCTTGATAGAGATCAACTAAGTGATATTTAAACAAACTTCAAAGTATAAGGATAAAAATAAATGATATTTTAACCTCTTTTTTTTTCTGTTTTAAAAGATGACAATAAGATTTCATAAGGACAAGAGTGTAATCTTCCACTGCCTCTATCTTCATCTTCTATTCATTTTCACATCACATACTTTAATAGATGACACAAATCCTCAAGCATTGAATATTGACTGAACGGCCAGTCTTCCTGCCCTAATTTTATTATTATGTTTTTTTTAATACATATGTAAAAAATAAATAATATTACATTCAATGTTGACCTATTCTACGTCTACGATATTTTAATCCTATGCCTAGTTTCATGCAAATTAATTTAGTATATTCTTTGTAATAAAAAAAACATATAGCATTTTTCTATAGCTAGTTAATAATTGTGATTGATACCATCCGTTTTTCTTTTAAATTATACATTATATTTAAACTCAAATTCACAATCTTATATGAAAAAAAAAAGTGAAAAAGGCCTTAATCTCTAACTACTTTTATGTTGATTAATGTCCATAGTTAATTTATTACTTTTTTTTAAATATCTATTAACAAGTATAAGACTAAATTTAAAATTTATTAAAAGAATGAATTAAAATTAGCCATTAAAAATAAAAGGTACCTTAAAAAAAATAAAAATAAAAAGACCAAAATAGGATAGGAGGAAAATTATTTTTGTTTTATTTTTTAAAAATAATTTCTAACCCACCAACTAAGTGGAATATATGATTTATCCAACCAAATTAGATCCATTGGACCATAATGTAATATAATAAATTAAAAATAAGAAGTCAACTAATCGTGAGCTCCAAAATGAAAGGTACTATCAAATAATCAATTGATTAAACCAATGCAATTCCACTTAAGAAAAAAAAAAGAATAAAATTAAACCAATGCAAATTTCACTCAGTCAACGATCTATAATTTGGAGAAAAAATATAATTTAATTGAATCCTTATTTTTAACTAGTTGTGAATAATTCTATAGTTAATGACACATTGACTGAAGTTTCATTAATTTAATTATATATAGTAACTTTTAAGTTTTTTTTTTTTTTTAGTTTAAGTTTAAGTAATTTAATAATATTATTTGTTTGAATCTAATTTTATGTATTGATATGGTATTTCAATTAAGTGAAATGAAAAAGGATTAAAAATGAGTGTAAATTTTTTTGTGCTTTGAGAAAGGGTGCATGATGATGCATTACAAGCTTCAAATTTTTTGTGCTTTGTGAAGAATGGAATTGGCAGACCAAATCCAAATATGGTTTCCCCCAAGGCTTGGGACCATCTGCAGGGGCCATTCTGAAAGCTACAATTTTTTTAGCCTTTTCAAACCTTCATTTCCATAGCATCAAATTCAAAAAGGTCCTTTGCGCATATATATATATATATATATAATAGGCAAGAAGATCATCTCTCTCATATACCAATTAAGGGTATGTTGAAATTATTTCAATTTCGCCCCAAACAATCTTTAACGTTTGGAAGTTCTTGCAGTCTAGGCATCTAGTCTCCTTTCGTTTGAAGGTAATATTCTCAAACATTCATTCATTACATGACTTGTTGTTTGGAATTGATTACATTTGAGTGATTATATTAGTATTTGTGTTATGATATACCTCTAGGGATTGTTATATGCACTATTGGAGTTGAGTCTAAGAATCATTTATTTTTTTAGTGCTCTTTTAGTAAGACGATTTGGAGGGATACTTTTTTTTTTTTTTTTTTTTAGATTGCTCCCAATAGGATCGAGAATTGGGATACAAAGCTCAAATGGATTTATCACTTTAGTGCAAATAATTGAGTGAGGCGTAAAGTCTAGAGAGTTGTTTGGTGTGTTGTTATATGAGTGTAATAAGTGTGTCCATGGAACTACCTTGTGTCTTCTCTAAGTGGTTAGTTAGACTCTTTGGTTTTTGAGATTTTTCTTTGTTGATCTAAGTGGTTTGAAACTTCTATTGAAAGGACCAAGAAAGCTCTTCTCTTTGGGAGGCTTTTTCTTGAGTTGTGTGTGTTTTATATTTTGGTTTTTGTCATTGTTCACTTTACTGCTATTTTGATGATGTTTTGTTTGTGTCTTAACCTCAGGTTGTAAGGTCCAATTTTCTTTTTAGCGATCTGATAATTGAAAAAAAAAAATAGATTACCACACTACTGATATTACTATTTATTATATGCCATATTATTAACATTGATAGAAGAGATTGATTTCAACTACATTGAATAATTATTTATAAAGATAAATTTATAATATAAATAGGAAAAAAGAGGAACCATAGACGTACTAGAACTTTTCACTACTAAATCAATTTTTTTTTAAAAAAAAAGAGTGAAGTTTAAAAGTGGAAGTAAATTTGTCAAACTCAAACATAGCGCAATTGATTAAGACATATGCAATAGACAAATAGATTAGAATTTCAATTCCTTCGAACTTCATATGTTATTGAACTAAAAATAATAAATTTATAATTAGGCAAATATCAATTTATACTCTAAATTTTGGTGGTTGTATCAATTTAAACCATCAACTAATAATTGTTTTCATTTAAATTTTAAATTTTGAGATCGTATCAATTTAAACCTCAAGTTAATAATTGTATCAATTTGAACTCTGAACTTTTATAAGTGTATCAATTTAAACTGTGCACTTTCATAAGTAAATCGATTTAAATCCTAAACTTTTATAAATATAACAAAATAAAACATAATGAATGTTTAAATTGATATACTTATGAAACTTCACGGTTCAAATTGATATATTTATGAAACTTTAGGGTTTTAAATTACAATTATTAGTTTAAAGTTTGGAGTTTAAGTTGAAACGACCCCCAAAGTTTATGGATGTAAATTGATATTTGCCTCTTTTTTTTAACTATAAAAGTGATAATATCAATTAATACTAAAATAACTTTGGGATTGTATTAATTAAAATCTCAAATAATAATTATATCAATATAAACCCTAAACTAACGATAAGTGAGTCAATGTAACCGGGGTTCAATGGTAATTGTCATGCACTACCTCATTTAAGGTTGAAGGTTCAATTCCCCCTACTTATATTTGTTGTACTAAAATAATAACTAGATAAGTAGATCGATTTAAACTCTTTGTTATAGCTACTTTCACTTAGTTCCATTTACATCCAACTCAAAATCACTGGAATTATCATTCTCCCAACGTTTCCTTAAATAACAATGAAAATGATAATGTAACTCTTTCTAAATAAATAGAGGAAGATGAAAAGATGAAAAATTGCCCAATTTTAATGCAAAATTGCAACTATATATATTTTTAATACGATTATTGTGGTGTGGGGGATTGAACTTCGGACTTCTTGGATCTAAGTGCATGTCAATATCATCGAGCTAAGCTCACTTTAGCTTGCAACTATATATTTTATCCATGCAATGTTGTCTAATTTAAATTAGTTCTTTTATATAAGAACCTTATATATATGCAAAGATCATGTATTAATAATTTAAAAATAAAATTTTAATAGACGATCTAAATTGATTCACCAACAAAAGTTTACAATTTAAATTGATACAATTATTTTCAAATCTCTTCAAGCTAAGGAGTTTAAATTGATTATTGCTCTCAACGAAAAAGTTCACATTGTCAGTATTTTTTTTATTAGATTTTGTAGTTTTTTTAATGATGTAATAAAAAATAGGAAAAAAAAATACTTTTTTAATCTATAGATTTGGGGTCTAATTTCTATTTGACTCTTAGGTTTCAAAATGTTACACATTTAGTTTTTAAGTTTTGAGTTTGGTTTCAATTTAGTCCCTAGGTTTTAAAAAGTTACAATTTTATCATTGACATTTGAGTTTTATTTGAATTTTGTCTATATTTCAAGATTTACATTTTTAACTTAAAATTTTCATCAAATACTCATTTTTCGTCTTTAGTGTTAAATTATTTTCCCTTTTAAAATTAAATTTAAAATTTTGCTTCATAATTAGTTTAAATTAATTAATAAACATTGACATTAATGTTTGAAAGTGAATATTTAATAAAAAAATTGAAGTTAAAAATGTAAAATCTTGAAATATAGAACCAAATTCAAACAAAACTCAAATGTCAATGGTAAAATTGCAATGTTTTGAAACTTAAAAGACTAAAAAAACTAAATTCAAAATTTAAAGACTAAATTTGTAATATTTTGAAACTTAAAAATAAAATAAAAATTAGACCTCAAACCTTGAAATCAAAAATATATTTTTCCTAAAATTTACTTTTTTTTCATTATATAGACGTCAAATCTATAAATAAAAATGTCAAAATGAACTAACTCGTTAGTAATTTTGAATATATATGATTTTTTCCTCCGAAAATTGGAAGCTCGATCTTCTATTAAAAAATGAAAATCTTAAAAATAAAATAATAATAATAATAATAATAAAAAAGGTGGAATTGAAAGTTAAAAATTGAAAATAATCCAATGTCTTACTCTTACCATTTTAGAGTTGAAATTGGGGCGATCTGTCCGGGTCGTGGTTTCCAAATCGGCAAATTCGAGGTGAGTCACGAACCCGGTGACCCTACGCGCGGCAAAACGCGTGGGCCCAACCATATTGACATATTTATGTCAACCTACCTACCTTTTTTTCTTTTTTCTTCTTGTCCCTGCATAGTTAAAAGGGTGTTTTTAAATATAAGGAAATAAAGTAAAATATTTATAAATATAACAAAATTTCTATCATATACGATAATAGATTATCTATCATGACACAGATAGATATAGAAACGTATATTAGTCTATTGATAGATAGTAATCTATTATTGTTATATTTTTTATTATTTATAAACATTTTTAGCAATTTATCTTTTAAAATAATTTTTTTAATCTCTCTAATTCTATCTCAAACAAATATTTTCTCTAAAAAAAAAAACCTTCCATTTGTTTATTTTTTAAAATATAAAACTTCCAATTTATCACCGTTTTCCCCGAAATGACATGATATTGATTACGGGTCAATCATGTCTTTAGTAAGAAAAAAACAAACTCCATGCCGTTTTCTTTTCTTCTTTTGTTCAAAATTAATGTTTATATTTTATTATAAATTAACCAATGAACTCAAAAAAATACTAATAATAACAATTAATTTATTCTCTTATGTCAAGTCATTACTCATTTGTTCATTAATGCATTGCATAAATGTCTAAAGAAAAATACCTATTTATATTTCCAGTTTTTAGAACCTAAAAATTATATTAATTTAAATCCTTAAAAGTCAATTTACACATTTCTTTATATTATTTTAAAAAATTATCATATAAACAAATTAATTTTTGGACTCTAGTTAAGATTATTTTTTAAAATCGATAATATGTCAATTCTACCTGTCCATTTTGTTAATCCAACATACGAAAAAGTCTGTATACATATAAAAATTGATGCATTGACAATTTTTATAGGTAATATTAATAAAGAGTCCATAAATTGTTTTGCTTATGATAATTCTAGAGCTTAAATTGAAACAATTATAAACATTACAATATTTTTTAAATTTAATCTAAAGAATGGTGTAAATAGTATAAACGTTACAAAAAAAATGGATCATTTTCAAATATAGCAAAATATGTAGCAAAATTTTACTTTCTATAATAAATTGTGATAGATCCAGGTTGATATTTATAACTTTAGTGATAGACATTGATAGATGTTTATTTGGATCTATCACGATCTATAACAGATAGAAAATAGTATTTTACTATAGTTATAAATATTTTCAACAATTTTGTCATTTAAAATAATTTTTCAATGAAAATTAAATTAGTAAAATTAGTAGATTTTGGATTTTAAACTATACAACTTTAAAAGTTAGGGGTATTAATGGGTATTTTTATATCCTACGAAAAATTAGAACTTTTTAGGATAAAAAATGAAGATTAATTATTTTTATCTTTATATTTAGTAATAAGTTTTAACGGATAATAGATTCAAAACATAGTAATTATATGTAGCTGATACGAGCTGATCTCAAAGTTTGAAACTTTCATGAAAAGAAGAACAGTGATTACATCGAATATTTAAGATTTAAGAGCAAGGCAGTGACGATTGAGAGCTCCAAGCATTTAAATTATATATATAATTCAATTGCAAACTATAGAGATACAGACAGAAATCTGTCGTTATCACTATTATAGTTATGAAGTAAATTAACATGTCGTTTCTTCTTCGTCTTCTTCGTCTTCCCCAAATTTCCCTTTTAGCTTCCTCCACCGATTCACCTTCGTTCAGTTCACATTTGAATTTACAATGACTTAATTATCAGACCCACTTGATCTTAACCTTTTTTACCAATTTTGTTTTCCTCAAATTCTCGGATTTTGACTTTTCAAACTCACAATGATCTTTCAACTTTTTCTTATTCTTATGCGACGACGAACTTAGAGGCAGAATTAGAATTAAACTCCTCAGGACTTGGTTTGATTTTTTGTGGGTATCGTTTCAAATGACCAGAGATGGCGGCCCAAGAGGCCGAAAGAGGGGTTTCTTCAACGGCGAAGGGGTTATGGAATTCTTTCACCATTTAATGGCGGAGAAGCCTTTTCTTCCATTTCTGATACCTTTGGTTCTGATTGCTTGGTCTATTGAGAGATGGGTTTTCTCTCTCTCCAACTGGGTTCCTTTGGCTGTTGTTGTGTGGGCCACTTTACAGGTTTGTTTTTGTTTTCTCCCAATTTCCCTCCATTTTTTTAACCTCATTTTTCTTTTTCTTCCTGTTGTTGCTTTCTTTTGTTCGTTTCTGATCTGTTCTCTATTATTTGAACGTTGTTTTTGCCTCAATTGAAATGTATTTGATTGAACTCTTGAATTTTCTGTCTCTGCACATATGTTGTTTGATATTTGTCCTCTCGTTCGAAATCTGTTTGAGAGTTTGAGTTGAGTCAATGCTTTGTTCTTCAACCATTTTCTTATAACGTTAACTGGATTTAGATTGGAAAATCTTAGATGACCAAGTATTGTTGATCGTTTAGATCCATCTCTTTTCTGTTGATAAAGGAACTGGATGACAACCCCCACCGACGGGCTTTTACTGCCACCACTGTTCAAAATGTCTGGCAGTTGATAATCAGAAGTTACAATGTAGTAGAAGTTAATTCTACCATTACAAATATAGCACCAAACTGATTAAATAAGTTACTGAACATTCAAATTCTTTGTTCAATGGACATCCTTTTTAACTTCAAGAAATCATGTTGATGTAACTTGTTAATGGTTTTTATTTATCTATAGCACATTTCAATAAAGATTAGAAACATGGTATTGAGTATATTCGTTTATTATTGAAAACTATTAAGTGAAAATTGCTGTTTTGGACCTGGTAACTACGGAAAATGGCAGCTAAATGTACAAAGACTTTTGGCCCATTGATACTCCCAAACGGGCATAGAGTCACTGAAGAACTTCCATCGACATCTTCAACCACTTGGCTTAAGCATTGTCATGTGGAGAGATGTTGGCTGGAAATTTGTGTTATTATTACATCATTGTATTTGAGCGACATTAAATATTCAACAGATGTTTGCAGAAAAACACAAATTTACGAGTGGTAGTTCTGTTTTGAACCGTACTGACTTGGTTGTCTCGACCTTCTTGAAGTTTTCTGTGTTACTGTTACATTTACTTTCTACAGCTTTGGCAGTCTTCAATGTCTATAATTCTTACTATATTGTTTCTGTTGACTAGCTACCTACTAAATCTTTTGATGGGTGGAAAAATGTCTTAAAACCTTGGTTTGGAATTTATTGTTTTTGTCATTCTTATGTGGATGTGCTACAAGTTAACTGATTAGCTTGAGCAACGTGCAGTACTGACGACAATGTCATCTTTCTTCTGCAGTATGGGAGTTATCAGCGCCAGTTAATTGTTGATGATTTGAACACAAAATGGAGGCGACTCATAACAAACACATCGGTATGTCTTTTCTTTTCCTTGAAAGACTATTTGAAATGTTGAATGTGCTGGGCTAATTGTTTTCTTTTTCTTTTACCGATAATTTATACAGCCTGAAACACCTTTGGAACCTTGTGCATGGTTGAATAAGATGTTGATGGAAGTATGGCCAAATTATTTTAATCCAAAACTTTCCACAAAGTTTACATCCACAGTAAACGTGAGTACCCTACTCTTTCTTACTTCCTCATGAGCATAACATGATTCACATAGTTCAGTTGTTTGTAGGTTCCAACTTAGCAGTAGTTCTTCACTTTGGTTGCGCTTATATCATGATTGGATATTTTAATGTCTGTTTGGTGAACAACTGATATTTGCTGAATTTTCTGACTGTTCTATCTTTAACTTCCCTATGTGCCATCATCAGAATTGAATTGATCCTTATGGGGAAAATTATGTATTCTAGTTTTTTATATAAAAAAAAAAAAAATTCAATTCTAAAAACTTGGGGAGTAAATTAGTGGAAATCACTCTAAGACAAACTAGGGCAATTGTCTTGTTCTTCCTTCTTTGCTTCACTCCTCATTTTTTTTCTTCCATTCTATAACTAAAACTGTCTATAATTTATTTAGAGAATATACTTTATTGCTATTGGTTATATTCACAAATTTGACATCATTTAACTTAGTTAAAAAATTTCTATTATGCAGAAACGGTTGAAGGACCGAAAGTCAAGGCTTATTGTGAGTATACTTACTTTTGGCCATTTCATCTTCTAAATCTTGTATGCAAAAACATAAACGTGCTCATAACTCATATATATAACCAAATTGCTCAATTTCCTGTAGGAAAAAATTGAACTGCTGGACTTTTCTCTAGGCTCATGCCCTCCTAGCTTGGGTCTCAGTGGGACTCGATGGTCAACTTGTGGTGATGAGGTTGGGCTCTTCTTCTTCTCCTACTTCCATTCTTTATAAATGAACAGACTCTAGAATTACTATCACAATGTCTAGATTCTTTGAACTTTTTTTTTTCTTTTGTTATGCTCATTTTTTACCGCCCTCTCAGGTTCTTGTTTATCAGTAGTTGTCTTGCTATCGTTAAGGTTTCCTCATTACTGAGAATTCAAGCTGCAAGCAACAACTGTGGAAAAACTGTTGTGGCTAGCTCTTGTAGTAGTTGTAGTTCATGGGTATAATTGGGGTCCACTTTCCGGGACTGCTGCACTGTTTAGAATGCGTTTTGTTTACCGTTGATTTCCGGTTGCTACTACATATGTTGATAATAACAATCACATTAATTATTCTTGTTTGAGAAACACATTCATGTATAACTATATTTGTAGACTTGGTTGTAGTTTTCAGTGATTAAATAAATTCTACTCTGTGACTTCAAGCACCAAATTAAGACTTGAAATCTGAACAAAGTTTTATCATTGGGTTTTGATAGAGAATCATGCATTTGAGTTTCGATTGGGACACAAATGAAATGAGCATTTTGTTGCAAGCAAAACTGGCCAAGCCACTCATGGGAACTGCACGGATTGTCATAAACAGCCTCCATATAAAGGGTGATGTATGTATAATTTTTCCCCCTTCCCTTAACTGTCTGTTCTTGCAAATTTTTCAGCATATGTAGGGCAACAAGGTTAATTCATGAAATATCATTTGGTTTCAAATTCATTCACTGATTAAAATCTCAGGAATGCCAGAATCTCTTCCTTTTGATTTGAATCAAATAGTAGTTCCCTATCTTGTATACAAATGATAGTTGCGGTAACCAGTTCTACCTGTGCCAAAGTTGTTTTGGTAATTTAATGACATCTGCATTCTCCTTGGTGTATAGTTCATGAGTTTTTCCTATGATTTTAGGATGTCTTTGGAGTTTCAGTTGCCACTCAACCATATACAATCCACACTTAAACTGAAAAGTTAGCAGCGTCATAAAATTTCATCTGTTGTTTGGATTACCTTTACAGCTTGTCTTGATGCCTATTTTGGATGGGAGGGCGATTTTATTTTCATTTGTTACGACTCCTGATGTAAGAATAGGAGTTGCTTTTGGAAGTGGTGGAAGCCAATCATTACCTGCAACAGAGCTCCCTGGTGTTTCCTCCTGGCTGGTATATATCTACATCTATCACTGGTAGTCCATAAGTAAATATCATATGTCAGACGCTTCTGCAATCTGCAAAATTATTTCTATCTTTATCTAAGGACTTGAAAGTTGTTTCAAAAGGTACAAGTAGATGGAATACATGGAATCAACATAGTGGTTGCAAAGTCCATTTGAGTAGCTTGACAATCTGTTCTCTCTAATGCAGGTCAAAATTTTTACAGATACCCTGGTTAGAACAATGGTTGAACCTCGCAGGCGTTGTTTCTCTTTGCCAGCCGTTGATCTGAGGAAAAAAGCTGTTGGTGGTATTGTATATGTGACTGTCATTTCTGCTAGAAAACTTTATAGAAGTAGTTTGAAAGGAAGCCCAACCAGAAGGCAACAAAGCTACTCTGCTAATGGTTCATTCGGAGAGCATCTGACTGATAAAGATTTGCAAACATTTGTTGAGGTTGAACTTGAAAAGCTTAGTAGAAAAACTGATGCAAGATCAGGTTCAGACCCTCAGTGGAACACAACATTCAATATGATTTTACATGAAGATATAGGAACTCTACGGTTTCATCTTTATGAGTATAATCCAAGCCATGTGAAGCATGATTATCTTGCAAGTTGTGAGGTTAAGGTAAAAATTAATCAATAATCATACAAACTCGTTTCAAGTTGATGTGTGCCATTTCTCAAAACCAAGCTAGTAAAAGCACTTTTATGGAAAATGATTAAAAAAAAAAACAAGGAAATATTTGTGTTCACTATCATGCTTTGCAATACCATGGTTAATATTTTGGTGTAATGGATTTCTGATTATATTTATCTTATAGAAAGATGTTTTTGAACTCTTATAATCTGGCATATCTTCATTCAAAGAGAAAAAACTGCTGAGATGCAAAATGAATTATTGTAAGTTTTCAACCATATTCTTGCATTAGCTAATTCAAAGTTTATCCTGTATGACCAGATGAAATATGCTGCAGATGATTCCACAACATTTTGGGCAATAGGACCAGATTCCAGAGTGGTAGCCAAGCATGCTGACTTTTGTGGAAAAGAAGTTGAAATGGATATTCCATTTGAAGGGGCCCATTGTGGAGAGGTAAAATCCTAGCGACTCTTATATATATATATATATATATATTGCTTGTGTTAAAATAAAGAAGAAGACCAATTACGAAGCATTGAGTAAAACGATGGCTTCAGGGCATCGATGAAGAACAGAAGTAGATATCATGTTGAAAGGGGGAATGAAGCCCAAAATTTAATTGGTTGAGCTTTAGTGCCTACATTCATCATGTGTCTTGTAGGACTTAGTGAAGTTGGGATAAATTTTGGAACGATGAAAAATTTTAGTAATCTTTTCGAAGAAAGTTTATAAAAGAAGTATAACTTAAATGACATACTTTCAAAAGTCATCCTAAACTCACTTCAAGCAAAGTATGGCTCTTTGAATGGCAACAACCTCCCATCGAAGGTAATTTCACACCATCTCATACAAGAGAGAAATGAAATGAAAGACACCCGGGTTACTCCCTATCCTATGTGTTTTGTACCCATTTATATGTTTTGATTTGATGATTTTTTTACTTCCCTACTTCTGTTCATAAGTGGCAATCTTAAGCAGTTGATTCTCTCATGCCAACACACTATTGTAATGCATGTTGTTCCAGCTGAAAGTGAGGCTTGTTTTAAAGGAATGGATGTTCTCGGATGGTTCACATAGTTCTAACAGGTATCATGTTAGTCCACAACAATCTCTCTATGGGGCGTCGAATCTTGTTTCTAGCACTGGAAGAAAAATTAACATCACAGTCGTTGAAGGCAAGGATTTACCCACGAAAGACAAAAATGGAAAGTGTGATCCATATGTCAAATTGCAGTATGGAAAGGTAGTTTTCGCTCCTAATTTCTCAAATATTTCACTAGTAATACCTGATCTTAGTATCGAATATGCTACCTTTTGACGATTCTGTCTTTTATAATTTCAGGCTCTCCAGCGCACAAGAACTGCTCACTCCTTCAATCCAACATGGAATCAGAAGTTTGAATTTGATGAGATAGCTGGTGGTGAATATCTCAAGTTAAAATGCCTTACTGAAGACATCTTCGGCAACGATAACACTGGCAGTGCAAGGGTGAATCTTGAAGGATTAGTAGAAGGGTCGGTTAGAGATGTATGGATTCCTCTTGAAAAGGTGAATTCTGGAGAGTTAAGGCTTCAAATTGAAGCCATCAGAGTGGATGACAATGAAGGATCAAGGGTATGAGTCTGTAAATCTTCTTTAAAAGAGATAGGAAAAAGACCAGTAGTGATGTTTCCAAATCTGTTATCTTTATCCATAAACTTAGAAGCAGATCTATTTTAATTGTTGACTTGGTCATCTTTCATGATTTAATTCCACATTCCTCCATTTCCACAGGGCTCAAGCTTAGCTCCAACAAATGGTTGGATTGAACTTGTTCTACTTGAAGCAAGAGACCTTGTTGCTGCTGATCTCAGGGGGACAAGTGATCCTTACGTGAGGGTCCAATATGGAAAGTTGAAGAAAAGAACCAAGGTAACTTTCAACTTCCAATTCCAAAGAAATTGTTGCAGATAACCATAATGTCAAACTTAGTTTCTTTTTAGATCAAATTGCTGGGGAATTAATTATCAATTTTCTTGCAGGTTATGTACAAAACTCTAAGTCCCCAATGGAATCAGGTTTTGGAGTTTCCTGACAATGGCAGCCCTCTGCTGTTACATGTCAAAGACCACAATGCTCTGCTTCCCACATCAAGCATAGGAGATTGTGTTGTGGAATATCAAGGGCTGCCCCCAAACCAAATGTTTGATAAATGGATACCACTTCAGGGGGTCAAAAGGGGAGAGATACATATCCAAATCACCAAGAGAGTTCCAGAACTAGATAAGAGATCTAGTTTGGATTCAAGAACTAGTCTGGATTCTGAAATTCCCATGAACAAAGCTCATCAGATTTCCAGTCAGGTCAGTTGTACTAAAAAAACCAAAAAGATTTAAATGCTATTTTAGTCCTAGTACTTTTGGTTTTGGTTCATTCTCGCTTCTATACTTTCAATACGTTCATTTTGATTCATGTACTTTTAACTTTGGTTCATTTTGATCTATGTACTTTCAGTACTTTTTTAAAAAAAGTAACCATTTTGGTTCCTTTGTTTTCATTTTTGGACCAAAATGGTTGTTTTTTATAAGTTTAATGACCAAAACGAATCAAAGTTGGAAATACAATGACCAAAATGAACCAAAATTGAAAGTATAGAAGTCAAAATAAATATTTTGAAAGTATAATGACCAAAATGAACCAAATCCAAAAATACAAAGATCAAAATAGTATCTTTTTTTTTATAAAAAGTTCTATTTTTTTCTTCTTTTTTTTTTGGCAGATTTACAATCCAGCTTCTTGACATGTTAACATCGTATCTTTTCAACTTGCAGATGAAACAAATGATGAATAAGTTACAAACTTTCATTGAAGATAGCAATGTTGAAGGACTTACAACAGCAATGAGTGAGCTAGAAAGTCTAGAGGATCTGCAAGAAGAGTATATGGTACAGCTTGAAACTGAACAAATGCTTCTAATAAACAAGATTAAGGAACTTGGTCAGGAGTTTCTCAACTCATCCCCTTCCTTAAGCAGAAGATCATCTGGATATTAATCAGATCCATTGGAATCCTCGACCTAGCTAGTTTGCAGTACAAATCATGTCTCGACCTGCATTTTGAGATTCTGGTGCAAGTGTACATGTTTTTTAGAATGAGTCCATAAATACGTGTGGACCCTTCATGTTCATTTTCTTATAGGAATTCTTGTTTCTTCTGAACAATTGGGAAGAATTAGCTTCATTTGTTATAAGCTAACAGCCACAAAAAATATATAGTGTAGATGTGGACCCTCTGATATATGAATACAATCATGATGAAAAGAAAATGGTGCCCCTCATTCTTTGTATTTTGACCGTTTAACAATATTGTCCTCTAAGCATTAAAAATTCTTCTCAAATAGAAGTTTCTACATTTTAGTTGGACTAATTACTACCTTTCATGTGCAAAGTTGCTAAATGAAAGTAGTCATTCACGCAAATATGTAAGCATAACAGCCAACTCGACAGCAAAACTAATACTCTGATGGATAGACAAATGCAAAAAAGTTGATAATTGTAATATATCAATCTGCATGCCAATACTTAAAAAGTTTTAAAGACACTGGTAAAATGGCTTCCCCTAAGCCTAAAAACCATTTTGAGCATGATCAATGATGTAAGAGTTGGCAATGGGTGGGGGATAGAAAATCAAGAGAATTCTGCCTCCTAGAACACTGTTCATTGGCGCAGTATCTTCTGTAGTTGAAGCACTTGATTCCTTTGCTCTGGAGGCAGGAGATTAATTTGTTCGGGTGTGAGACTCATGACTTGTTGAAGTAACATCTTCTCCATCTCCTGACTCAACTGAACCACAAACCGGAGGGGGAACAAATAATCAATCTTAAAGGACGAAAAATGAGAACTTGTCACTTCACAGAAAAAAAAGGTCATTAGAAAAGTACCGGTGGAGCAGGACGAGGTTGATTGTTAGGGCCCATCGGACCAGGGACTGATGGTACTGGTGGTGGTCCGGAGAGTTGCTGTGGAAGTGTGGGATTTTCTGGAGGGCCAGGCATCCAAGGCCCTCTGTCTGCAGGCTTTGAAGTTCCAACTTGATTCATGAATTCTGTACCTAATTTAGAACCTCCTGCCTGAGAGAAATATGCACCAACTGAGATATTAAACAGCTAATACTGTAGTTATTTGATAAATTGTTTGCAACGGCTTTTAATAATTTGGTCTAAAAGTAGATGGCATGCCTAATACCTGCTTGATCATGCAAACCCTATTTCTTTACGATGACTAAGAACTATAGTTGGCAGAAGCTTGTACAATGTCAATAACAGAAAATAAGTAAACAACAAAAGCCACTCATATCTTTTGAGATGTTAAAATTTAGTTCTCCGTACTAGGACACATACCAAAGACACGAATGGAAACTCAATAGAGAACCGTGCAAGATCAGAGGATATCAATCCCTTTCTCCTTAGGAGAGAGGCAGAGCTAACAAGAATATCTACACTTATATCAGGCAAATGCAAACATAAAGAATTAGAATATTCCACTTGAATGCTCAAGAACCTAGAATTGTATTCCACTTGTATGGTGTGATTATAATACTTACACCAGCCAATACTGCCTTACATTATTACACTATTCTGGCATTTTCAATATATGCCTTATGTTAATGAATAATATCATAAATGTTGAAAATAATAAATATTCCATATATACACTTATTTACGATAACAATTTTCTTCATGAGATTATTCACTAAAACATGTAAAATAAAAGCTCACATGTTTTAATGGGCATGGTGTTCTTCTAGTCCTAAGAATAACAAGGTTGCAAAATGAGATTATGAAGGAATACAAGTGAATCCCTTTTTCATGAACATGTATCCACACAAATATTATCAAGAATGACGGCTAGGTTGTAGTGTTCTGTTTTTTTAGCCCATGCTCATGTCACGACTCGTCAACTTCCTAAGAACTCAATCGATCTAGTACGTGTAGGAAAAACACTTTGTAAACAAGGAGAAAGAGGGGGGGGAGTGGAAATGGTACCTGATACATTGATTGAGGGGGTGGCTGACTAGGTAGACCCGACTGTCCCTGGAGAAATGAATTTCCTAGGCCAGGAGGGAGTTTGGTACCTGACTAGAACATTCAAAAATAGACTACAGAGGTTGAGAGATAATTTTGTGTACTGTAAATCCAAAGGAAAATTGTGGCTTGAAAACTAAAACTCCAACTTACATGAAACATGGGTTGTGAAACATGCTGTGGGATGCCAGGAGGTTGGTAATTCATATTGTGGCCCATTTGAGGGGGGTAGTGCTGGTGGAAATTTGGACCCGTAGGTGCTCTGGAATGTGGGGGCAATGGTGCCTGTGGCGGCAGGTGGTGAATTTCAGCTGTTTGTAATGGCTGCTGCAGCTGCATGGAGGCAGTTGAAACCTGAGGTTGATGAAGTAAAGGTGGCTGAGCAGAAGATGGAAGCATTGGAGATACACTTGGAATTTGAGAGGGTTGTGGGACAGAAATGGGATTTGATTGGGGGATATCAAATCCCTTGGGATGCTGCGGTGTCTGTAGGGGAATCAGAGGTGTTGACCGAGGCTGAATGTTCACGGTAGGAAGAGTAGTCGATGAGATAGGCATTGATGGTTGGTTCTGATATTGTTTTCTAGAAGGGGCCAAAGATGGTGCACTTGTCTGTTCTTGCAAACTTATTTGAGGAGCTGATGTTTGAGTAGGCTGAATATTTGATTGTTGAGTTGCCTGTGTTGATGGTTGAGAATGCTGTGAGGCTGAAGGCTGAATGCTTGGAATCTAAACAGAAGAATAACTTAGACGTATACCTATAAGCTGATAGAAAATGCAGAAAAAAAAAAAGCGGAATAACAATGGCATGCTACCTGAGGTGGGCGTACCATCCCAAGCATGATTTGCGCCTGGTAGATAAATCAATATAATCAATAACATTTTCGATATAAACATAAATAACACTTGCAGTCACACCGAGTTGTTACAAATTATTCTGAACAGAACAATCAAATGCCTGATATAATCTAGCGTTCAAACTAACTTGGCCCTTCTAGTAGGCCAAACAAACATTTGACAGTCAAGGGAGTCTCCGAGGAGGTAACTAGAAGAAAACTCATGCTACAGATACTTTTCTCGTCTTCAAGAATACTACACGTTCTTGAATGCAATTGGGAAAGACAGGGAGGTGCTTCAAAACTTACTTGATTTCACCCGGAATAGATAAATCACTCAATTCAAGAAAATGATTCAACAGTTTTACGTTCATAAATATTAAAATTGAACCTCAAAAAAGATCGTACAAATGCGCACACAATAATCATAAATTACTAAGCCACTTTCAATTTCCTCCAGGGACTAGCAATGATTCAAAATCTGTTTACACGTAAAACCCTAGTTGTCAAAACTCTGCCAAGACAAGATTAATTAGGCAAGCTCTGAATGGTAAATGAAAAGCACATTGCTCAAGACACGAAAAACCTAAAAATTGAAACCTGGAAAAGAGCTTTGGTCAATAGTGGGTTTTGGATGAGGATTTGTTTCGCCTGCTGCTGATTCTGTTCAATCAGTGTCTGCATAATAATAAACACAACACTAATCATTCCCCCGATATCCAGACATCGTTCGGAGACGAAAACCGAATTCACAAAGCGGATGAAAAGGGGGGCGGAGCAACATCGATTCTGACAGCGAGAAGAAAAAAAGAAGTACCTTCATTTGGGACATGATATCGTATAGTTGGTTCTTCGACATTCCTGCGATGCTCTCTGGCAGACCGGCGCCGGAAACTTGCTTTCCGGCCATGTTCCACGTTCCAACGTCAACTGGGAGTGAGGATTTGGTTCCCTCGCAATTTCTCGCCAACAACGATGAGAGATTTGGTTGGTATGTTGCTAGAACTTTGCTAATGGGCGCAGTTTAGAAATTTCTTCAGAGTTCAGCGACACAAAATTGCTGCGATTTTCAACAAACAGACATTTGCAGATTGCAAAGCCTTTGCCCAAAATTTAATACAAATGTAATGGGAATGGCCAAAAATGGGACATTATCGGGGGATAAGGACTCTTAGGAAATTGTCATAAATAAGTTTTCACCTTAATATTTTCTCGTAACAAATAGTTTTTCTCTATTCATCTAAAACGAAATCGAAAATCTAACTTTTCTAACTTATTAATTATCATTATATAATCTTTCCAAAATTAAAAATTCAGGTTACCAAATATTACACAATTTAAAAAAATAATTGATAAATTATCTAGATAATCAGTAAATCATTAAGAAATTCGTATAAATATAAACTGGAGCTAAGATTTGCAAGATTTTATATAAGATTTGGGAATATTGCAAGAGAAAAATCGAGAAGATGTAAAAGTTGGTATAATATTTGGAGCGATCACATGTAATTTGAAAAGATTATATGGATCTCGGTGTTAATCCCGAGCAAAATAACACTGAGATTTTATATATTTTGAGGTTTCTCGTTGAAATTTCGAGCATAATTAACACTAAAATTTATATATTTGAGTTTTCTTGGTGGAATCTCAGGCATGATTAACTACGAGATTTTGAAAAATCATATAATTGTGAAAATGGCTAAAGATTTGAACAATTACATTATAATTAGATGTAATATTTAGTAAGCATACTCGACCTTGGAGAAAAAATTGAAAATATATAAGATTTGGTATAAGATTTGGGAAAACTACATAAAATTTAGCAAATCTTGATGTGTAATCAGACGAGTTGTATTGAAAATTCCCAAAACAATCAATAAGTTAAAATATATATATATATATATATTCATACGAATTTTCAAAAAGTGTGCTAGTTTTGTAAGGTAACTTAAATGTGCTATTTCTGATAATTTTCTACAACTTTGAGGATCACTTTTTTTAAAAAAAAATCGACTTTGGAGACAAACTAGGTGTGAAAGGTCAAAATTGCCCTTAAATGAAAAATAATAATAATTTTATCCTCCTTTCTCCAAAAAAAACGTTGCTTTAGTTTCTTCTCCAACATTTTCTCTCTTTTTTCTCCAACTTCTCTTCCCTCTAGCTCCCTTGCCATGCTTTGAGATTTTTAGCTACTCTTGAACGTTCTCTCATATTTGTGGTAAGTTTTTATGATTTTTTTTTTGTTATAGATTTTTTTTTTATTTGTTCTCTACTCTTATTCTTATGTTAATGTTGGGTTGAGTTAGGTCAAATTTTCTTCTCCTCTCGTTGAAACTTCCAAACTTGAAATGTACATTCCCAGATTAATGTTGTTCTTTTTTTAAGTGATTTTGGGTAATTTTACAAATGTTTTAGCAAATTTTTAATTATTTTTTTTTTTATCTCGCAAACATATCACATCTTCAAAACTTCAAATGTCAACTCCCAAATCAACTATATACTTGTTTTAGATGATTTAAGGTGGTTTTATACATTTTTTTTAAGGAAATCGAACTCAAGATTTCCATGAGCAGCGGAAATAAGATCATTCCAATTTACAATCATGTGTGAACATTACAAATTACAGTCGTCAACAAAACATATAATTATGCAATTGATATAGAAATTACAACATGATAACTACAAATGAACAAGGTGAAAGCTACAAATATTTGTAGATTCATCTCCACGCTTCTTTGCTCACGAACGCTCGAATAACAACAACCTCGAATGCTCGATCTACAAGACCGTAACATTGCACGAACACTTCGTGCTCAAACTTAGCGATCGCCTCGGTCACGAACTCCTCAGCAACACGAACGACCTCTACAGAACCTCGACGGTTTCGAGTTGAGTATGACACCACCAAGAAGGCTATCTTGATATTCGCAGTGGGAGAATTTAGAGGGTGGGCTCTATTCGGACTTAGATTGAGGCAGACAAAGGAGGAAACATCGATCGTGTACATGACTGAGCAAGTGGGAGATGGCTGAAACTTATCACATAGGTCGATGCCCAATCGTTTAGCTCATCGCATAGCACAGTGTCTGTCACCTACAAACGCTACACGATCGTTTACTAAAACACGTTATCGCTTAGTAAATCAGTATTTACTTGACAAGCGTCTGTGAGTTTCTTTTTGCGAGGGAGAAAAAAAACTCAAATCAATTTTCAACCTTTTGTAAAAACTTTATAAAATTAGGAAAACAATTTTTCTTTTATCTCATGGTTACCATGAATCAGCAATAACCACCCACTCAATTGGTTATTAAAGAAAAAGAATTAATTATCCAATAACTAATATTATTATAAATATAAATGATAACCAACTTATCATATTATATTTATAACCTATAGTTTTAATATTTCATCTCATGAAACATATAAACCATAGTTTTTTTTTCTATTACATGGTACTTAATGTAAATCTCATTTACATCAATGCTCCACTAGATGTATCTTATACATCATATCGATTATCATATATAATCAAAATACCTCTTGTCAATTTGAACATTTCAAATAAACACCAAGAACTGATCCTCAAAAGAATCCATTGAGCTACCAAGGGGACCTTATAGATCTGTAGCTCGAAGCTCCAACAGTACGTGAATAACTGACTAAACTCTTTAGTCACGGGATCCACCATTCGTTAACTGTCAGGCACTCCATTAAAGACCGACAGTTGAACTCTCCTTACCACAGATATATTATGTGTCCATCTTAACCAATCAGTAGTGCAACAACCCTTCACAGATCACTTGTAAGTACAGCTGGGCAAATAACCGTTATGCCTCTATAGTTACATCTAACTCCTTAAGTACCACTGATCCCTCTAATGAACATAAGTCATAGTTCTATTATGATTGAGTCTTCTCTTCCAAAGAGAAGTTGTGGCCACTATGTTCAAGTCCCGGAATCAGCCCTTAAGGGAGCAATCTTTCTACTTATCCTTGCTTCGGGAAAAGAGTGATTTCCATCTTGTGGATTGAGTTCCCAGCTCCCAGATCAGACAAGTCCCCAAAAAGGTAGGCATGTTGAGTTGACAATCTGACCACTCTTACCTATATTAATCAAAGGACCGCCCTCAAAGGCAGGAGTTCTCAAAACACTCAAGATTGAGATCGTGTCACCTATGGTCGATTAGGTGAGATGCAAGTCTCTAGTATCAACGGTGTTATATATAAAGTCTAGTTATCTCGTGGTCCAGGTCTTATACAAACTCTTTGTATAGGACACCCCGCTCGCATGTGTCTATATGAATGGTCAAGACCTACTATCTGTAATAGTTTACAACACTTGCAAACCTCTACAAAGCGGGTTGTATCCGTAGTGTCACAAGGATCAGGTATCCCACCTTAATCCTTATACAACAGACCTATTTAGGTTATCACTTAAGGCATGATCCACTTATATCACATATGCATTCTTAAGTTCACATAAGATAACCAAGGAGCTTTGTTTATGGGATATGAGTAAATGCCAAAATTAAATAACACTTATTTTATTCATCAATCAATGTGTATCTTTACAAAATAACGAGATTCTGGGAGAATTAGGACACTAATCCCAACAGTTTTAGAGAGTTATTTTAGCTATTTTTTTTATCTCGCAACATTTTGCAAACATATTGCATCTTTTAAACTTCAAATGTCCAATCCTAAATTAATTCTAAACTTCAAATGTCCAAACTCACCCTAAGTCACCCAAAACATATATAAAAATGACTTGCATTTGGCCATTTTTAGTTTGGAAGTTGGAAAGTTGTTGCGAGATAAAAAAATGTAGTTAAAAAATTGTCTAAAACATGTCCAAACCTACTATAAATCACTAAAAGTGACTTGGATTTGGGCATTTCAAGTATAACGAGATGTTGCAAGATAATAAATAGTAGCTAAAAATTTTTAAAATATGTCCAAATCCACCCAAAATCACCTAAAACACATATAAAAATGACTTGGATTTGAGCATTTCAAGTTTGGAAGTTGGAAAGTTATTGCAAGATATTGCAAGATAAAAAAAAATTAGCTAAAAAATTATCTAAAACATGTCTAAACCCACCCTAAATCACAAACACATATAAAAATGATTTGGAGTTGAGTGTTTCAAGTTTTTGGAAGTTGGAAATTCATTGCGAGATGTTGCGAGATAAAAGAAAATATCTTATAAACTATCTAAAACACATTAAACTCACCCTAAATCACTTAAAACACATATAACAATGATTCAGAGTTGGGTGTTTCAAGTTTGGAAGTTGGAAAGTTGTTGTGAGATATTACGAGATACTGCGAGATGAAAAAAGTAGCTAAAATAACTCCCTAAAACATTTGTAAGACCACCTTACATAATCTAAAATAAGTATATAATTGATTTGGGAGTGGATATTTGAAATTTGGAAGATGCGATATGTTTGCAAAATAAAAAAAAATAGTTAAAATAACTTTTTAAAACAAGTGTAAAACCACCTTAAATCACCTAAAACAAGTATATAATTGATTTGAGATTAAACATTTGAAGTTTAGAAGATGCAATATGTTTGTGAGATATTGCAAGATTAAAAAAATATCTAATAAACTATCTAAAACATGTTTAAACTCACCCTAAATCATTTAAAACACATATAAAAATGATTTAGAGTTGGTGTTTTAAGTTTGAAAGTTGAAAAGTTGTTGCGAGATATTGTGAAAAAAAAAGTAGCTAAAATAACTCCATAAAACATGTGTAAAACTACCTTAAATCATCTAAAACAAGAATATAATTGATTTGGGAGTGAACATTTGAAGTTTGGAAGATGGGATATGTTTGCAAGATATTGCGAGATAAAAAAATAGCTAAAATAACTTTCTAAAACAAGTGTAAAACCACCTAAAACAAGTATACAATTGATTTAGGATTGGACATTTGAAGTTTAAAGATGCAATATGTTTGCAAAATGTTGCTAGATATATATATATAAGAAGCTAAAATAACTCTCTAAAACATGTGTAAAACCACCTTAAATCACATAAAACAATTATATACTTGATTTGGGAGTGGATATTTAAAGTTTGGAAGATTGAGATGTTGTGAGATTAAAAAAAAAGTAATTAAAAAACTTGCTAAAACATTTGTAAAATCACTCTAAGTCACTTAAAACAAGTATAAAATTAATTTGGGAATATACATTTCAAGTTTGAAAGTTTCACCAAGAGGAGAAGAAAATTTGGCCTAACTTAACCCAACATCAACATAAGAATAAAAGTAGAGAACCAAAAAAATTCTATAACAAAAAAAAAAAAATCATAAAAACTTACCACAAATATGATAGAATGTTCAAGAGCAGCTAAAAATCTTAGGGCATGGCAAGGGAGTTTAAAGGAAGAGAAGTTAGAGAGAAGTTTTCTAGGGGAAGAAGGATAAAATGAATTTTTTTATTTAAGGGCAATTTCGACTTTTCACACCTAACTTATATCAAAACTCAACTTTTTAAAAAGTGATCCCATCCCTCAAAAATAGCGGAAGTGGATCTTTCCAATTCCTTGTGACAGAATTACCACATATACATTCAAAACATACTAATATGCATTCATAATGCTAAAGAGATCAAGAGATCATACCAGATGAAGATTTCTTCTTCACAGCAAGTCTAAAACTCAACCGTCTACCTCGAACAATCACCACTCGGACAGAAGGAAACGAAGATGAAACCACCACTTAGAGCCCTCAGTATTCTTGGAGTGAGAATCCAAAGTGTGGCCTTTGTTCGGATTTGATAGAGGGAAGGAGGAAGAGAAACCGTACTCAACGATCAAGCAAGTGGGAGATGAGGCCGTCTATCGCATAGACAAGATGCTTGATCGTTTAGGTGAAGTATATGATCGTGTAGGAAAAAGTAAACGATTGTCTAAACAATCGTGTAGGAAAGGGTAAGCGATCTTCTAAATGACCGTGTAGAAAAAAAGTGAGCAATCGTGTAGGAAAAACCAAGCGATCATCTATACAATCATTTAGTAAATATCGAGAGCTAAACGATCACTTAGAAAAAGGTAAACGATCGTTTAGTTAATAGCGCGCGAAGGTGTAATCGATAAGCGATTGCTTAACAATATCGTATATGTAAGCGATTGTACATGCACTATCATATAGGCACTGGTTTTCTAAGCGATGACACTCTTTTTAACACAATGTCCGTACCTCTCATGCTTAACACACCGTCAGCTATTTATGCATCTCAAAGTGATCTTTCAATACATTCATCCATTATTATAACAAAAGAGACGTCGTCCCATTTCCTTTATAATCGTCCAATGAATGTGATCTCATCATATTCATAACATTTAAATTAATATCATATATTAATTATAATATTTTCCTCTACTAGATATAAATCATATTTATATCAAATTTTCTCCAAATTAATGTATCTCATACATAAATTAAATTATATCATATTTAATTAACTCGTTCAATTATATCATATATAATCGAACTCCTTCTTGTCAATTTGAACATTTCAAACTGACCCAAAAACTGACTCTCAACTTGTATCCAAGCTAACAAGGGGACCTTATGGATCTATGGCTCGAGACTCTAACGGTACGTGAATAGCTGACTAAACTCTTTAGTCACGATATCCACCATCCGTTAACTACCAGACATTCCACTAAAGACCGACAATTGAACTCTTCTTACCATAGATATATTTCTATGTCCATTGGATATAACTAATCATCAGTACAATGACCCTTCACAGATGCTCGTAATTACAACAGGTCAATTTACTGTTTTGCCTCTATAATTACATCTTCCTCCTCAAGTACCACTGATCCCTCTAATGAACAATACAACATAGTCCTACTATGTGTGAACACCTCTCCGACCATGAGAAGGTACGTGGCGCCACATCGTTCAAGCCCCGAGATTAGCTCTTAAGAGAGCAATCTATCTACTTACCTCTACTTTGGGGAAGAAGTGAACTTCATCTTGTGAAGCTGAGTTCCTAGCTCCTAAATCAGACGAATCCCCAAAATGGTAGGTTTAAGTCGACGTTCTGGCCACTCGCACCCATACAAATCAAAGAACCGCCTTCAATGGCAGGAGTTCCCAACTCATTAAGGATTGAGGTCATATTACCTATGGTCATCCTAGTGAAGTAAAATCTTTGTCATGAACGGTGTTATATAACGAGACGTTAACACTTTGTGGTCAGGTCTTATACAAACTCTTTGTATAGGACGCCCCCGCTTGTATGTCCACTACACGAATGATCAGGATCAGACCATCTGTGACAAGTCACAACATTTGTAACAATTCGACAAAGCTGGCCGCGTCCGTAGTTATCACACCCCCTCCTATATTACCCTTCTTAATCCAGAAGTGAATGCGACGACAGTAGTTACCAACTCTTTTGTGGCACTTACTGCCTAACTAACATCCGTAACCTGCTTAGATCCCTGAAGTACATATATAACATTCACCAAACTAATGAAACTTTAAAAATAACCTCAGAACACCAGGGATCAACAACAACATAATTACATCATATTAACACATACAAAGTTCAACGGTCCCAATATATTTTACTAGTCCCTAATATGAGCAACACATATGTACAGACATTTACAGAGTAAACACCTAAAACTTCTCTCTAGACTTTGAACTTTTAACTGGAGTCCTTGAGTGGCAGAGCAGGATGAAAGCTAACCTTTGGGGAGATGACCACTATCTGGGAAAAGAAAAACATTTGAAATAATGAGTTACTCGCCCAGTGAGTGACTTAATAAAAACATAAATCTCATGCTTAAACTGAAAGCTAGAAAATATAATACTGGAACTAAAACATGCCAAGCAACGTGTACATGAAAATTTTTAAATCATTGTATCTGAAAACATAGCTAAAATGATTCCCAGTTGAGAGATAACCCTTTTGCTCGATCTTTCAACGTCGGATATTATGTTTAAAAGAGAACCCTTTTGTTTGATTTCTCAATTATAAGCCTGGGAAAAGGTGTGAACCCTTTTGTTCAACACTTGAGAGAGAACCCTTTTGTTCAATCTCTCAAACATTAGCTTGGCCTGAGGTGAGAACCCTTTTGTTCAACACCTTCTAGCCAATGCTAAGAAAGAACACTCGTGGTTCAATCTTATCATTGGGTATCATGTTTAAGAGAGAACCATTTTGTTCGATCTCTCAAACATAAGCCTGGGCTGGGTTGAGAACTCTTTTATTCAGCACCTTACAGCCAATGCTAGGAAAGAACCCTCATGGTTCAATCCTACTGAACTGATTAACTGTCATACGTGCACGTAGAGCAAACTGGATCCTGATGTCAAGGATCATAACTGAAGCAGGGTACCACTGCTTATCATTGAACTGAGTGAATTATTCTGATACCTTCTTTATGTACTTTAGCATCAGAATCATAACATAACTGAAACTAGGTAGTACAACTCAGATACCTTCTTCTTGTACTTCAGTATCGAGCTGAAAATACCTGATAGGAAAACATTTTCATAAAATATGCTTACTGAAATCTTGATCTCATAAATCATAGTTTTCACAATAACATCATTTGCTAACACATGCTCAACAACATTAAGAACACATATGCTTTAAAACATAATACAAATACTTGTAACATAAATATATCATAGAATTTCTTTTTGAAAACTACCATGGTTCAACCACTGTACCAAAGCATATTTCATAAACTTTGTAACTAGCATGCGTTTATAAACTTTAGAGAAATACGCTGCTTGGAACTTCTTGTAAAATAACCAACATAAAAGTAACTGTCAATAAAGCATGGATTATTAAAATATTTATAAAACATTTATAGTCACTCACAGGTCCTTCAAGTTTGCTTCCTTAAGGCTTGATAGGCTTTTCCAATGGGAGTTGAACCGACACATATAAGCATACTACTTAGTGTTTACATTAGCTTTCCTTTTAGGCCTACTCAATAAATCAAGCTCACATGCCAAACCATCACATTGTACCTCCTACCATTCACTTTGAGGGTCGGACAGTTAGCCAATTTGGAGGGATTGAGTGTCAAAAGAATGCACCATTTGATCACCCACACTCCCCACACTTAGAAAAATTTTGGAGCATCAAACAGCAGATTCAATTCCAACAATTCATAACTAAATTTCTAGAATTGATCTCAAGAAAATTCCTTCTACAAACTTGCTTAGAATCAAGTTAGATATATTACCTTAAAATTTCAGCTCGAAATTCCTCGTTGTTTTATCTAGAGATTCAAAACTTCATTATTGGCCCCAATTCAAGCAGCTGCCTGCTTGTTCAACAATTTCTAGTTCAAATTTTAAAAATATATAACTCGATTTTCAGGCCTCATCTTAAAAAGTTTCATTTTACAAATTTGTTTATAATTGATTTAGCAATATTACCTCAAAATTTTAGCTCAAAAATCTTCTTGATTCGTCCTGGAGCTTCAATTCTTCACTGATGGCCTAGATTCACCCGAGAAACAAATATTTCATTTTGCTCCTCTGGCCTTATTTCGGCGAGTTTTCCCTCCAACAGCATAACCACAGAAAATAGACACATAGAGCTTTCGAATGCCACTGAAATTATACGAATAGCCTAAGTAATTTGTTTAAACCAATTAAATGAAATCGACCTTCCTGCTTACCACCACCCAAAATCCTGCATGAAATCTCCTTGGACCACTTAGCCCACTAATGAAGATTAATGGTTGAGATTTAATTAAGCCATTTTCTTCCCACTTCATCACAACACAATTCAGCATTAAATCTCATAGGATAGCATGGTCTCCTCTTGGTTTCCCATACTTAGCCAAAATTTGACCATTCTTTCCTACATAGCCATCTGAGAGTTCTCTTGTTCTTTAGTTTACTTTCTTTCTCCATCACTCCTAACCAAAACATAATCTCATTACAACTCATTGGAAGATATCACGTAACTTACACTTGCTTACTTAAGGTAATTAGGGTTCGAGTTTTACAGTAGTGTTACCAGGATAAGATTTTCTTCCTATATCCATATACTACAGACTATTTTGGTTGTCACTTAAGACATGATCTACTTGTATGTCACTACATACATGTTTAAGTTACATAAAGACAACCAGGGATATTAAGTTTATTAGTTTGTGGTAAAATAAAAAAAAATCTAAATGTGCAAAGTCAAGAGGTGAAGTAAATATCATATATATTATACATCACAAGTGTTCGTACAAAGTTGTTTACAAACTACAGGATACGAGACTTTATGGCACAAACCCCAACACTGAGATGATATAAGATGTGGGGAGTTCTGATGTCTGGAGAGTTCTGATGTCTGGGGAGTTCTGTGTCTGTGTTTCGGTGTGCAAAGTTGTTATGTCCGAGTTGATATGTCTGTGTTTGGGTGTGTAGAGTTGTTATGTCTGAGTTCATATGTCTGTTTTGGGTGTGCAGAGTTGTTATGTCAGTGCTATCTGGTTCAGTTTTTGTACTCTATAATAATTTGTCTGTATGAACATTTTTTCCTTTTTAATCTTATAATCCAATTATTATATTCATCCTATTTGGGATAAGACATTGATTGCATCTTTTTTTAATTCTTTCTAATCTCAATATATGGTATACAGTTTAATTTTATATTATTCATTCCAAACTTCTCATCAAAGAAAGGGAATGGTTGTTCACCCACCGTAATAATGGAGAGTAATAGAAGTAGTTCAACATTACATCAATTTATGAGAACAATGGTGAAAAAGGAACAAGCCTTCTATTAATTTATTTTCGGGAATTTCACTATCTCTCTCTTTCTTTCTCATTCTCGTTATCTCTCGGCTCAATTCTTTCTTTCTTGCTCTCTCTCAACCCAATTCTCTCTTTCTCGCTATCTGTCTCTACCTCGCTCTCTCTGTCTCTTTCTTTATCTCTTTCTCACTCTCTCTCGCTCTCTTGCTCTTGCTCTTTCTCGATCTCGATCTCATATGAAAAAATTTCATAAGAAATCATAAGATATGTATGAAACTGATTCAAACATGGAAGAACCAACGACGAGGAATTGAAGCGGTTTCAGAGGGTGAGAAAAAGAAAGAATGAAAGAATCAACAGATCTGAGAATAAGAGAACGACCTCCCCCCACTAAACCCGAAATTGAACACTCACTGATCATGCGTCGGATTGGAGAAAGGAAACCCTTCTCCATGGAAGAACCAACGCTAAAAAATGTTTGAGGAGAGAGAAATGAGAGAACCAAAATGTCAGGCAGAGGGTGGGAAGACGAGTGATGTGGGAAGATGAGTTGCGATATCGGTGGATAAAACCTAACGCTGTGGGGATGTGGGTAGTTGGGATGTTGGTGGCCCAAACAGTGACATCAAAGTCACCCACATGATATGAAACAATTTTGAAAGTTGGATGAAAAAACGATGGACATTTTCAAAGTTGAAGGTCAAAACGTAATAAATCTTAAGCTTTTATTAGTACTGAATTGTTTTATTAATTAAACCAAAGTATTTTCAAATAGAGTTTCTTTCGCAAACAACTATTATTATTTATCTTAACTTTTAAATTTAGCTATAAATTTAAATATGTTTTTAAGAAAAAGAAAAATCTACATTAAAATCGAAAAAAAAAAACCATTCTGATGGTCCGTTACCTTGATTTCCTTCCGGCTTCAACATATGATGTAATAAAATAGTCTCAATGAAAAAAAAAAAAACTTATAATTAGCTTTTTAAAAAATGCCTCAAACAAATTTCATGCTAAATTTTGTACTGAAAAGAAAAATAAAATTATAATTATGGTTAGGTTCTAATATTTAAAAAATATTTGTTATCAAATATACAATTATATATTATATTTTTGTAGCTCAATGGTACATATTCAAAGACATACTACAAAAAGATGAATTATGTATTTTAAAAATTAATTTTAAATATAACTATTGTATTAAGTCTGGGTTTTGAACAAAACATTTGGGCGAACTAAATTGGGCTTTTTGAGGAACGAGAATGGGCCCAACAAAGAAAGCCCATTGAAACGATCCCATTAGTTAGCAAAGAACAATTCAATAAGGAGCGTTGTGCTCCCGTCCAAGTGCTTGAAGGCGATTCTGAGACTGGAGGGCAGGCACAGCGAAGAGAAGAGAAAGGGGAAAAGCTATGGGGAGGAAGAAGACAGTGGAATTCGATGAATCTCCGCCGGATGATTTCGATCCGGAGCATCCGTATAAGGATCCAGTGGCGATGCTAGAGATGAGGGAACACATTGTGAGAGAGAAGTGGATCGATATCGAAAAGGCGAAGATACTGAGGGAAAAGCTCAGATGGTGCTACCGTATTGAAGGAGTCAACCATCTGCAGAAATGCCGCCACCTTGTTCAACAATACCTTGATTCCACTCGTGGCATCGGCTGGGGCAAGGACGGACGCCACCCATCCCTTCATGGTACTTCTCTCATTCATCTCTCATTCTGTTTAATTTCCGAGAAATTTTAGCATCTTTGCAATTGTTTTGCCTTTTTGGTAGAAAATGGAGATATTTCGAGGTACTGAAAGTAGGTTGTGATTGGGAGTGGTGCTCACTAGTGGAAATCTGCTCCGTATTGAAATTGTTGTTTTCTGAAATATCGTTGGTTTACAAATCTCCGTGGATGTAAATTTTTTTAAATTAATCTGATTCGTATGCAATTTCAACAACCGAGTGAATGAAGTAACTCTTCTTCCTCTATAATCTTCTGTTGTTGTTTCTTCTTTCTTTTGGTTAGGTCCTAAAGTGGAGGCAGCCGAATCGGAGTGAATCGCTGGGTGGAACAACGGTGAGTTCAAATGTTCGCAAGTTTTTTGGTTAATTTTAGTACTTGATCGTACTGAAAATCAAACCTTTTCTTTTTGTCAAAGCTCGAATAAGTAACGGTGTACATCAGCTTTATGCTTTATTTCGTGTACTGCTACGAGGTGTGAAAAAAATTATTAACTCGGATCAGTGGTTAATACTTCCATTTAGTTTCTAATTCTCTGTTGAGTGATAACTTCGTAGCAATGCCAGCTAGCTTTCCTAACATTTTTCTGTCTAGTGGCTTGTTTTTGAGAATTATTAAAACTGTCAGCAGTTTAAGTGTATGTAGGAGACATGAAGTTAACATTAAATGGAGGGTCGTTGAAGCTGTAGGTATCTTTGGGGATGTTCTCATTCTGTGGGATCCTCGTAATTGGTTGTCCTTAGAAGTGGTGTAAGTTGGGGATTGTCATTTTACGGGGTCCTCATAATTAGTTTCCTTAGAAGTGATGTGAGCTGCTTCTACTCACTTTTGCAATTATACTGTTCCATTGGAATAGATCACCAGTGCTTGTGCTGTAACAAGATATAGGGAGAGACATGCTCTTTGAGGGAGCTGGGTTGGTGTTCTTTTGCAGACATTGTTGGTGTATTGCTGCTGTTTTTAGTGAAACTAGATTCACCCCGAAGAAGTCAAATGTAAATGGGATTACTACTAGTCTACTTCCATGAAGGATTTTTATAGGTTTATTCAATTTCATGGTTAGTTGGAATCCCCTTTTGTGAGTGGTAACTTCTCTTGGTCCAATCTTTGTCCTTCAATGGTACATTGTACACTGTACAGATGCATTTTTTTCCATAGTGTGGCTGAATATGTTTCAAGAACATCAAACAATATTTCTTTTTGAAGTATATTAGACCATTTGTCCATTCTTTTCAACATTAGGGTTGTTGAGTGGGGCCTTTGACCTTTTAGTTTTGAGAACATTTCATTACAATGCCTCTCTTCTTCAAGAGTCATTCCCCTCTTCTTTAGCGTAGTTTTTGTGGGCTTGATTTTATGTATGCCCTCGTATTCTTTCATTCTTTCTCAATGAAATCAGTTGTTTCTATATGTATATGTGTGTGTATATATAGTCCTTTCCCTCCGTATGATTGGTAAGTAAGAAGGGTGTAATTTTATAGAGTGACTTGCCTCTCTCAAACACGCATTGAGGAGATGGAACTCCAATGTTTTTTTGAACTTATTATCTTTCATGCTATGAGTTGGTGTAAATGCACATCTTCTTTTAATTCATACACCCTTTCTTCCCTTTTGACCAATTGGAGATCTCTTCTCTGTACCTTTCTTTAGGACTTCATCTATTTGTTTTATCTGGAAAAAATGGTGAGACTTGCACACATGATGAGGGAGGGTGGGGTGGGATTCATTTAATATAATGGGAGGTTGTGTCCATGTTGTGTTAGATGACTGGTTTGGAAATTGACAAATGACAATTTAGCTAATAAGGATTTTTTTCCCTTTAATACATGAGTGTTTAGGCCAGTTTACAAGCTTCTCAACTAATCTCACAAGACAACTCGGCTAACCCTGTAACATTTGGTTTTTCAGGAAACACCTAGGATATTAAATCCTAGGTAGGTGGTCCCATGGATTGAACTCATTCCTCTAAGCTATTAATCGAACCCATGTTCTTTATTTACCACTAGGCCAACCTCACTTTGCAAAGTTATTCCAACAATTCCCTTTTGAGTTCAACACATGGATAGGTGTACTTGTGTATTTGCAATTGCCAAATCAAAAGTTGCATCCATTGCTAATATGTGGAACTCGGACAATGAATTGTGGATGCTTAAGTTTAGAAGAAATCTAAAAGATGACGAGATTGAGGAATGGGCAATCTTCACTGACGTCCTAGCGGGTATTATGCCAACAAATCAGCCTGATTTTTAGATTTGGAAGCTAGAAAAAGAAATGGTCTTTCCTCATTAAGATCATTATTGACACTGTAATCCTCTAACAATTCCTCCATTGAGATTGACTTTTAGAGAAAGATTTGGGAGTTCCAATGCCTTAAAAAGGATCAAATTTCTTGTTTGGGAGATTAGCCACTTCTGTCTTAACACCAATGTTTTAAAAGGCTATTGAGGCTTATGCCTTGAGGCTCGCCTCGAGGAACGACTCTAAGTTTTAGCCTTGAGACTTACACATTTGTTGAACCACAAGAGGCTTACGCCTCTCACAAAAGAGCCTGTGCCTTTGTGAAACTGCATTGAGGCTTAAATCTCTCTGTCTCGCCTAGTGATTAGAAAAATAATAGTCATTTGCCTAATTCTTAAAAAATATTAAGGTTTGAGATGTGACAATGCGAACAAAGACTATTTTTACCGTTGTGATCTTAAGAACACTGAAGGCAAACATTTATAGTATAAATCAATCCTATTAATGATAATAGTAGTAGTAAAGATGATCAAGATGTCCCTTTAGAATTTTTTATTGAGTGAAAATTGTGGGGATGGAGTTTCTTTTTACACTTATATGACTATATGTTTAGCAGTACTTGGTCATACTAATGTAGGTTTTGTAAAATGTTTCTAATTCAATATTTGAGGCTCACACCTCATATCGCCTCGATGCTTACACTTCGCCTTTTGAAGAGGAAAAACCTGAAGGTTGCCTTTAGCCTTTTAAAACATTGCTTAACATTATGGATAGACTATAAACTGAATGCCCCTGGATCAATCTCTTCCCCTCATGGTGTTGCCTTTGCCATAAACACAGTAAATCTATGAACCATTTGTTCATCCACTGCGTTTACAAATATTTGGCCAGAATTTTCCACTGCCTTCAATTCAATTGGGTTACTGTCCTCCCATTTGGGTCGAGTGATTGGATTAGAATGACACTGTTGGTGTAATGCCCTAGGTCCAAATCTTAGGCCTGGGGCATTACAGATGGTATCAGAGCGAAAGGGACGAATCAAGCAGAAGCTAGTGGGATGTAACAATCCGAGTTTAGGAGGGAGATATGAATGAACTGAGATTACATTCGAATGAGAGGTATTATAAGGATATGAAAGTAAGAAAGGCTTAAAAGAATTGAAAGCCACTATCTATACCAATAAGGTGCACCTTCCTTTTTGGTGGCTCAATCATAGGAACTCCAAAGTTAAACATGCTTAACTTGGAGCAATACTATGTTGGGTAATCTCCTAGGAATTTTCCTAGGATGCATGGGAGTGAGGACAAAGCATGTTGAAAGGATTGGTGTTGGTTTGACAACTTTCACTTCTAAAAACATTCAAGACAAGTAAGGAGGACGTAACCAGGTCGTAGGGGATGCAGGGGAATGCCAGGGCCATCAAGTGCCAAATTTGGATTCCGAATCTTGGGCTTGGGGGTGTTACAGATGGACTATCCCTTTAAAGACACCAAGGCTATTTTATGGACCAGCTTCATATGCGCAGATTTATCCAAGTTATGGGAAGAAAGGAATGCTAGAATCTTCAAAAAATCTAAAAAATGCCATCAAAGGATATCTTAGATGCATCCATTTTCAATGCTCTTTATTGGTGCAAACATTTACAGCCTCTTAAAAATCACAGTTTAGGTTGTGCAAACTATTGCTGCTTCTCCTTATCCTACATTGTAGCAAGTTCATAAATCCTTCCGGGGCTTGTAATCCTCACCAAGGATCCAAGCTTTGGGCTGGAACACCATGATCCGCATCTCAATGCCTAGACTTGACTTTCTATTGCTTTTTTTTTTTTTTTTTTTTTTTAAAAAATTATTTTTTAAACCATCATGGGTTGGCCTAGTGGTAAACAAGAGAACATCTCCTTGATAAAGGGCTAAGAGGTCATAAGTTCAATTCATGGTGGCCGCCTTACCTAGGATTTAATATCCTACGAGTTTCTTTGCACCCAAATGTTGTAGGGTCAGGCGGGTTGTCTTGTGAGATTAGTTGAGATGCACGCAAGTCGACCCGGACGCTCATGGGTATAAAAAAAAGACATTAAATTTTTTTAAATCCAACTTTTAAGGAAAAAAAGCATGAATATTTTTTAAAGATGTATTTTTTTCCTCTACAGTCTCAAATAATACCTCAATTATCTTAACTTCTTGTCATTTAATTTTTCATCATGCTACTTATCGCATAAAAAGGAGGAAAATCATTAACATTTTCTATTATGTGCCTCATTAAAAAAATGTAAATTATTTTTTGTGCATTGTGCTTAAACCCTATTATGCTTTAGTGTGCCAATTGTTTAAAAAGACCTGGCCATTTCTAATCAATTGCTCTTAGGTGGTTCATTTCAACCATCATGGGTTGGTCTATTGGTCAATAAGGGTGATGACTACGTATAATAAATAACTTAGAGATAATAGGTTCAATCCATGGTGATCACCTCCCAATGATTTAATTTACTATGAGTTTTCTTGGTATCCAAATGTTGTAAGGTATGCAGGTGATTATCGAGGTGCACGCAAGCTGACTTGGACACTTATAGATATTAAAAAAGAAAAAAAAAAGGAACTTCATTCTGGGAGAGCATGTCTAATAGGGAAATCAATGGTTTATTCTCCTTAGTTTCCCTTCTATGTTGTGTTCCCCCTCTTCACCTAAATTCCAACGATAGTTGTATTTGGATTTTTGTGTGATGCATCCCCGTGGTATTCTTGTTAATCTATCTTTCTGCTTTTGCTTGTCCTGAGCACTTGATCGTTTTTTTTACTTGGTTGGTTGCTTTAGAGGATTTAGCACTACAACTGAGGATTTTATCTAGAGTTCCTCCTGTGGTCTTTGTTAATGAGCATTAGAAGATTTGAATATATCCTGTTGAGATGTCACTTTGTGTGAAGATTTGGGATAGATTCTTGAAGATCTCTAGTGTCGGTTTGAACCTCAAGCAGGGGCTTCGTGAATCATGATGGAGGAGGTTGGCATCTACCTATTTATCGTGAAGTAAAGCCTCCTTGGTAGTTTGCTTCTTTTTTTATTCATGAAGAAACGGTATTGCCGTATTGGTAGAGAAAATGGAGCTCAACACACTGAAAATACACTAAATATTTCCTGCTACAATTTTTAGTAACTATCCTCTATTTTTTATTCTCTAACAATTGGAGCCTCTTCTTATAAATTTTCTTGTTTGGGCCCCTTTTTCCTTTCAGCCCTTGTTTTGATGTGTATCTCGTTCTTTCTTTTTCCTGAGTCAGAGTCATTCTTCATTTAAAAAGAAAAAAGAAAAGAAAGAAAAGAAAATGGAAATAAAAAAAGGGGGGAAAAAACTACGAACTTGAGCTAGGCTGGAGTTTGGTTTTGCTGGAAAGAGCGTTATACATACAGCTACCATTCCATTATAATCTGAACTAAGTATATATAGTAACCGAATGGATGTTTCTTTTAATAATCAGACCAAATTTTGTTAAAGACAAATAAAAGTGCAGAGGAGGGCCACAACCCAACCCAACCTACAAAGGGACTACGAGAAAAGAATTGCCAAAATGTGTCCCAGCCTCTGAAGACTTGAAACAATTCTTTTGTTTCTTTCGTACAGTTTATATAATATAAAGTTGCCAGCCTGCCATAGCGAATGGCTTGTATCCTCAAAAGAAGGGCCTAAGATAACTTCATCATTGCACGACCTGAATTTATAACTGAGGAATTAAAAAGTCTTCCAACTACAATGTGATGCACGCCTAAGTAGAACAATGGCAAAGCCGCAAAAGATGGTTTGAATCTTCCAAATTTACCTAATACACTATAGGACCAAAAAAAAGAAAATAAGATTCTTTTGATAAAAGTTAACGATATTATTCCTCCTAAATCAGCCAAGAAAACAGCCTAATTTCTTCAGGATCGTCAATCTCCAAAGCTTGGAGAACAAAGGATGCAGAGATGATATGAGGAAAGAAATTTGTGGATGTACAAAGTTTAGTAGAGAGAATGCCAGATGGTTCAACACTGACCCTTCGGATTACAACCAGATAAGTGGCCAACTGAATGCTAATTAGTACTTTCTAGTCAAGTTATTGATGCCTTTAGGGGAAACTTTCTTATACCACTGCTCTCTTCACTTATTGTGTCAAGTATACTTTTAAAAATAGAGTGGGGTCTACTAACATTAGTGTGAAGTCCATTATCTATGAAAACAAATTTATAGTGTGAATAATGAGAGTATGATAATACGGGAGTACTTGCTTGTTAGTATTTCTTATTTGGAGATGAAGAATAGAGGCTTTTGCATCTTTTGCAGGTGAACTAAATGGCTTGCAGGAAAATGTTTGGATGGCTTGACCCTCAGCAGCTGCACTTTTTATAATTATTATTTCTTTAGAAAAGAAAAAAGGAATATGCATGGATCACACACAATGCTATGGGCAATTGATTTACGTTAGATTTCTTGTTATTGTCTGAAATTGCCAATAACTTGGTCGTCAGATACACACCCAAATAATCAAACATCTATCACTGCATGCTTCTGTTCAATTGTGTATTACTCTTCGTTTAAAGTATGGTTTCATCGGGTTGCCTTTTTTAGAAAATTGGAAGTGGTACCGAGGTCTAGCACAAGACTTCATGTTTAATGAGTTGATTCATCGAGTTTGTATGATTTTTGTATTTGGATTATGCAAAGTTTTGTGCTGGGAAAGTTTAATTTGTATTTGGAAATCATTTTTAAAAAGCCATATGTGTACTTCGACTGATCTCACGTAGGAACTAATCTAAGAATATTAAAGTTTAGATCGATGGCGATTTTGGATGAACCATCTTTCCAGAGTTTCTTCAAATTTTGAAATGAAATTAACCTATATTTTCTAGTGCTTTTTATCATTAAGATTTTCTCTTTAAAAAACATTTTTGATCTAATATCACTAAAAGAATTTATTCTAAACATGTTTTACATGTCCAATTTCCCCATGGGACGGGGTCTCGTGGGGTCCCACTTTGAACGGAGCGTGGATTTCTCGATTAGACGGGAAATGAGGGGAAAAAAAATTCATGAGCTAAATGGGGACCAGGACGGAGAATGCATTCCTCAAACCCGCCCCTGTCCCGTTCCCCGTCCCCACCCCAATTAGCTTCTACATATTTATTTATTATAGTTATCTAATGTTATGTTATTACTATTATTATATAAATATTACATTTAAATTTCAAATTTGATTATTTATTGGAAAAGATAATGAATATGTTTAAATTTAATATTTAAATTTAGATTATATATGTCAATAATTTGATTTATATTTATTTATTTCTACTAAATAAATTAGTTAGCTTTTTTAGGTCAAATTTTGAGTAATTTATCTTTAAATTCAAATTGTGTAAAACTAACCATGATAAACAATTTAGTGATAAAGTTAATTATTTAATTAAAATTTGTTCACATTAATGATTTAAATTAATTGATCTTTTACAAAAAAAAAAAAAAAAGTAATGGGAAAAAATTTCACATGGGAATCCGATCCCCGAATTTCTCACGCGGAATCTTGCCCCGATTCCCATGAAGAATTTCACGGGATGGGGAATGAAATGGGGAGTGGGGACGAGGATGGGGTACACTCACTTCTGCATTTTTGTTTAGGTTATCGAGATTCTCGTTCCACTCGAAAGATTCTTGTTATTGCTTCAACCCATATTCCCCAAAAAGTGGATCCCGCTCTAATAGCTCCGAATAAATTAAATACATGCATTCAAATCCCAAGCTTTTTCTACATCCACAACAACGAAAGCACTTTTTCACTCTTTCATATACTAGGGGATTTCACTTGGAAAAGAAAATGTTCCATACTAAAGGATTCGGTTCCATAACCATGGCAATGTACGAGATCTTGTATGGGGAAGGACATCTTCGGCCCCGTTTCGTCCCATGATGAATATACGAAAATGGGTTTATTTACATAGTATGTTTTCAACATCCATTTTGAATGTACATTAGTGTGTGTTCGATTCATTTTTTTGAGAATTTAATTCTGAAAAAAAAAAGTCATTTTGGAAAAAGTTAGTGTTTGGGAACCATTAAAGGTAGCTTTTTTTAAAAAAATGAGTTTATTAAATAAGCCGGATAGAAATGGAGAATTTTTTTTAAAAAAATAATTTTTTTTTAATAAATAATAACAAAAATAGGGTTGGGGGAAGTATTTTCAAAAGTAGGTGTTTTTGGGAAAGTATTGACAAAATTAGAGTAGTGGAATCGTATACCCGGTACACGATTTCCATGTGGCGATACACGAGTACCATTTAATCCAGTCAGCTAACGTGGTTAGTTGACTGGTTGACCGGTCAAGCGAACTCGTGTACCCGGTACACGATTCGCGTATAATTTTTTTCTTTTTTTTCTTTTTTAAAATTAATGGTTAAACTTAACTTAATTCCTTCATTATTGCTTATAATTATTTTTTTAATTGTTAAACTTAATTATCAAACTTAATTATATATTTTAATCTACAATAAAAACATTTTGCACTCATATTAAAAAAAATACCATGATATTAAAGAATATTTATAATTAGTTCTTTTGAGATTTCCAATTTGAAAATGATACAATGAGGGATTTAAAAACGATCCCCCCCTCCGGTCCTTACTCCTCATGGGGTTGTCTTCGTGTCCCTCTAAATTAGGTTCACCCCGTTGTCGCTGTCGTCTACGACGAATACGTCTTCGACCGGTGTCAGCAACATTGAGTCGTCTTGTTTGTTGAATAATACTTTCTACGTTGACCAATGTTTGCCGACACATTGAACCCAATTCTGGTAAGTTGTTCTGCACTGAATATTGTTGAACTTCGCCAATAAAATTATTCTGTAGAATAAAAAAATATTAAACAATATTCATATTATATATATGGAAAATATCTGATTTTAAATCTCTTACCATGCCGTAATAGTAAGCGCCGTCAGGTGAGATAAATCACCTCGTGATTGAATTGTACTAGGGAAAGTAGTTGTCTGATACAGCTGCCCCATTTGTTAATTCTCTCTATGCACAACGATTACGTCGTCCATGCCAGTAGGATAAATACTCCGCATGAATTCGACGCCAGTCTTGGTCGTGCTTACCTCTTATATCGATTTGGTGTAGTTCTGGGAGTGTATAGGACAACGAAGGTATCGTTTGTCACATACCAAACTGTCTCAGCACACGATCTGGATGAAGCCACTCTACTATATGGAAGTATATAAGAGGGCTACCAGTCAACCAGATGTCTTCACCATCATGACAATAATCAGGTAAGGATGACCAAATCTGTGTGTATGGCGTCCAAATAACTTGACAAAAAAAAAGTATACATATAAATTTTTTTAAATATTCATTTATATACATATTTACTACCTGATTGGGTGTCAGCATGTCGAATATTTTTCTGTACACGAGCAACATATTTGCTGACTGTTCAGAGGCAGCTAATATATCACTCCATCTAAAATTATAAAAAATACAATTAATTTATATTCTTACATAAAATGGTAACGAAATAAATATATAAATAAAATAATACCTGACACTAAGTGGACGATGATCTGGCGCCTGTAGTTGGATTTGTGGTGCTACAATTGGAAATCGATTATAAGCCTATACTTGTAATAGTATTAGTGGCCTCGCTATTTCCAACGCTTGTGCATTGGAAGCCCGACAAAGTTCTCTGTACAACCATGCAAGACATGCACCACCCCACGAGTACGTACTAGCGTGCTCGAAATCAGACAATAATGGGAGGAACATGAGATGCACTAGAGTATTTGACTTGTCTGGCAAATAAAAATCCTCTAATAAGCTACAGGATGTATGCTCGTGCGAATCTACGTACGCTGATGCCGTCGACATCGGGAGGTAATTCAGGAAACTGAGATGCCAACCGAGGGATACTCAATCTCAGATCCTCTGGTAGAACGCCTAAGAGCTCTTCACAAACATTCTTCTAGTCATACTGTAGTGAGCTTGTCAGTGGTTGCCCGTCCACTCGTAACCCAAATTGTGCGGCAACATCCTGCAGCGTAATCGTACATTCCCCACAGGGCAGGTGAAATGTGTGGGTCTCTGGTCTCCAACACTCAACTAGAGTAGTAATCAGGTGTCAATCAAGCTGGATGAAACCAATCTGTGCAACCCCAAGAAAACCCCTCCTGAACATATGGAATAATGCGGTAATCAAATGGGATAGTATGTTGTGCAGTCGCCTCCCTCCTCCGAAAACTCAACACTATAGTGGAAGAACTATCCCATACTGTCTGTGAATGATGCGTGTTTTGTTAGTACAATTGTACAGGATTAGAAGGACCAGACTCCATTACCTAAAAAGTTCAAATCATATTATATAATAGAATCGATAACATAAAAGATATATAAAAAGTACATAAGAAAATACAATTACATAAAATAAGTTTATTAAATAAATTCATTACATAAATTCATTATAAATACATAAAGAATACAAATACGTGAAATATACAATTACATGAAAATTATAAATACATAAAGAATACAAATACATGAAATATACAATTACATGAAAAATATAAATACATAAAGAATACAAATACATGAAATATACAAGTAAAAAAAATATAAAAATCCTAATGACCCGAAGACGATGAGACACCCAGTGTACGGTGTGGATAAGTGCATTTGTTATGTCCTTCTCTTTTACAAATTGTACATCGCACTTTTTGGCTTGCTTCTCTCCAATCCATTTCATTATGAATGCGCGTATTTTTTGGCCGACCTTGTTCTCTGAGTAAGTCCGCATTTGGATGAACTTCTGTAACATACCAAAGATCCTGATTTGATTCCATTACGACAATTTCGTAGTGTTTTGTCACACAATATTTTTTTACAGCAAGCTGTAAATCTTCTTTGGTATTAAACAACCTTCTCTTTTGTATTAAACTACAGTTATCTACTCCTACGTTCCTTTCTTCCAAAGTAGACCCTAGTTCACACGATGAATTTTTCATTTTCCAATCTATTTACTACTGTCGTTTCCAAATAATTCATCCACTTCAACATCAATGTCACTATCTCCATAATTTCCAGGTTCAAGAATTACTAAATCTTCAGGACGCATCGATATATTTATTATGTTTTTTTCAACTGTTATGGTTAACAAAAAATATGTTAATATGTCAACCCAACAAACTCTAATTTCTAAGTTTTCTAAGTTTAAATCAATCATACACAAACTAAATCATACATAAACTATACATATAAGATTTCTAAGTTTAAATCAATCCAAACAAATAAAAAAATGTAAGTTCAGCCCAAAAACATACGTAAACTAAATCATACATAAACTAAACCATACATAAACTATACATAAACTAAATCATACATAAACTATACATAAACTAAATCATACATAAACTATACAACATAAACTATACATAAACTATATAATACACTATACATAAACTATACATAAACTATACATACATAAACTAAATCATACACAAAACTATACAACATAAGCTATACATAAACTATATAATACACTATACATAAACTATACATACATAAACTATACACTAAATGATACATACAGATCAGCCCAACTAGAGAAAGAAATATACCACAGAAACGAGCAAAAATCGACAGCCAAAAAGGTATGAAAATCGAGCAACACGACCGTTACAATGGAGGATTCGGTGAGGATCAAATGGAGGATTGAAAATCGAGCAAAATCGAAAATTTGGAAGGTTTTGGTGAAATAGAGGCCTCGGTGAGGAAAATCAACGAGATTTTGGTAAGTAGAAGGAAGGAATCGATGGTCTCGATGAGGAAATCGATTATAAGCGGTGGTGAGGAAGAAGAATGGGCATTTCGGTGAGGAAGAAGAAGGGTTCGAGCGGAGGTTTTAAGGCGTGGAAGTCGTGTACCCGGTACACCACTTAGGGTAATCGTGTACCTGGTACACGATTCCCTCAGTCAAACCTACATGACTGGCAGGCGTGGCAGGGGTACACGATTTAGGCCTTATCGTGTACCGGGTACACGATTAAGGTGTAATCATGTACCCGGTACACGATTAAGGTGTAATCGTGTACCCGGTACACGATTTAAACACCTATTTTTGGGAATACTTCCCCCAACCCTATTTTTGTCATTATTTATTAAAAAATAAAAAATGGAAACAATTTTTAGAAAAATGGGATTTTTAGTGTTTAATGGGTATTCTCTCTGTGATTTGTATAATACATAAAATTATTAAAACATCTTCCTCACTCCTCTACTTCACTTTTATCATGGATGCTGTCGGCCATCATTGGTAACCTATTATGGCAGTCACCTTCGATAGCCACCACAACAATGTCGGTGACCACCTTCAATAGCCACCTTTGGCAACCGCCACGACTAACTTTGGCGACCAATTTCGTTATCTACCATTGACGCTTAACTCTAGCGGCCACCTTCGACAACCACTGATGACTTACTTCAGCGGCCATCTCTAACAATCACCATTACCAACTCTAAAGATATCCTCCACTAACAATCACCTCCGATGGTCAACTCCATCTTAATGACCAATTAGAACAAGCATATGCTAAAAAAAGACCCAGCCAATGAAAATGCTTTTAAATTATTAGTTTATAATGTTTAATAGTTGTTATTTATAGCAATTTGACATTAGTAGAAATACTTCTAGAAAATACCAAACCAAACAAACTTATAAAAGAAAACACTTTTGAGTAGTCAACAAAAGCTAACTTAAGAGGTTTGTAGTTCAAATCACCCCACTCCTAATTTGTACTAAAAAAACAATTTTGAATAAGTATAATTGGACACATGAGTTGTTTATATCTTAAATGGAATCAGAAGTGTTTAAATGAAAATGACTTTTTTGAAAACATATATTATTTTCCTAAGTCAATACAAATAGACAATTAGTCTATGATTATGATGAGGGATATAATATATATAAGTTATATATAGTTGATAGGATTAGCAAATTCTTTGAAAGTATAGGACTAGTAAATCAACGGATCAAACCTAGATTTTGATTCTTCCTCCTTTTAGATTTTGTTCAAAGCTCCAACCTTACGTCAATGGAATTTATCTACCAAATTTTAACCTTTAAACAAAAAATCTTCCACAAAGTTATCAGTAAGCCTGATAAGATTTTATATCATATTCTAAAGTTTAAACCATTATTCAATAGGGTAATTTATAGTTTATTATAATCGAATCGATTGATTAGATAGAATATTGTAGGTAAGGTTATGTAATTTTCTTCTTATTCTTCCCTTTTTCTTAAAAAAAAAAAAAAAAAAAATCCCCAGAATATAATATGGCTTTTGTGATTCCCATTCTATTTCAACGAAAGGCTAGGGAAAAAAGAAAGAAAGAACAAGAATAATTCGTGTAAAATTTTTGAATTACAACCCAATTTTGTGATTTAGAAATTGAAAATTTTGATGAAGTAATGAGAATATGCATCTCATTTGGAAAAGCTTGTACTCTTATGCACCTAAATATGGAAATTCTTTATGTTATTTATTTATTTTTAATGTTAGATGGGTGCTTTCTAAATTGTATTAACATAAAAATAGAACAATACAACTGTCTCATAATAAAAATACATCGAATTTATATATGATGATATTTGAGAAGGTATATAGTTTTAGAATCCATACCCAACATTTATTTGAAACAACCAATGTGTTGTTTTTCAAAAATCTCTTTCATGAAAAACTTCGAATGAGTTTACAAACTTCCAAATATGTGCTTCAAAAAATCAATTATATTTAGACAATTCAAATACAACTAGGTTTAAAATCTTCCTCAAATTCATGAATCATTCCTAAAAACTTCTTAGAGATTAGTAATTAATAGATCTTTCATTGTACGATATATATGTATATTCTTATATATATTTTTTGTTCATTTCTTCTTAGGATTCTTCTTTTTCCTCCCCTTTCCTCCCAACTTCCCCTATAAAGTCCTTTTTGCCAACATCTTAGTTGGTAAGTTATGATGTGTTCTATGATCAATTTATTCCATTTAGATTTGATGACTTAATTTATTGTGCTAAGATACAATATCATAACATTGTATCATGTTATTGTAGTAAAGTCATTTCTAGCTTCCTAGATGATAAAAAGGATTGAACAACACTAAAGCATGGTATTAAATTTAAAGTTATCTTGGTAGTTGGAATCTTTTGATTATATCATTGTATATTAAAATATATAAGATAGGTAAGCTTTATTGAAGAATAGAATCTTGTTGTTAGGGTGTCCTATCACTTTTACTAATAGTACTTCCCAAAAGGGAAATCTATGTTTACCAACAATTTAAAAGCTGTAAAGAATTTTAAACATGCATTAAAGGCTTTTTCAACCCATCTATTGCATATCAACAATTTTCTCTTACATTTGTTTTTGTAATTATCTTCCATCTCTCAATTGGGTACCTGTTTGAGTCCAAAATCTTAAATTGAGAATTCTCGTTCAAGCTTCACGGCCTTTGATACTGTATTAGATAAAGTTCTATTTCAAAATCAATTGAAAATGAGAGGAGTAGCTCATATATCTTGATTATTCTTCTAACGTGGAATCCTCAAGTCAACACTTTATTCACTTGATTTTTCTTTTCTCACTATTCTCTCTATTTTTTCTTCTCTTGTAGAACCTTTAAGATTTATTTTCACATAACTTCAAACGCGACGGATTTAGGTGAATAACCATATGTTCCAACAATTGATATGTAATATTTAAACGAAAGCTAGTATTTGATTCTTTTAAGTTAGTTCATTAGTTAAATTAGAGAGAAGTTGGGGAAAATGGGGACAAAGTTTCAACAACCCTATTTTTTGGTGTAAAGAAAGGGTGGATAATTCCTACCTTATACGTGGGGATCGAGAAGAGTAGGGTTTGAAAAATTCATACCTTATCTTTTGTTTGCATTCCAAGAAATATAAAACCACATAGTTTGCTACAAAAAGAATCAATCCACTCCATATTACATTCATATTATCCCTTACTAGTGATTAGTGACGGATCTAGAAATTTTGTTGACGGAACAATTTATATAATTTAGTAAAAATAAATATAATGAGTGAAGCTTGAAGCTAGGTTTAAAAGGGAGTGAAAGGCAAATTTACTTTTAAGCTAGCCAGTAGTTTTGATATTATGTTAGTTATATATATATATAAAGCATAAAGTTGAGGGAGGCTCAAATCTCCTGTGTCCATACTGAATGAATCCATCCCTATTAGTGATAAGGAAGCATAATTATATATCATTAAACATCATTTTTTAATTATTCAAAATCAATTTTAGTAATATGAAATTTTAATATTTATACATAATTTTAAACATGATAAAAGAAATTTTAACTACTTCAAACTAACTCCCAAACATATCTTTTAATTGGATAAAATATATTTTTCTATTTATTTCGGACATAAAAATTACTTGTTACAATAGCAATTTATTCAACCAAATGAAAAGAAAAAGAAAAAGGGAAAAAGGGAAGCTTTTGTGAGATGGAATGTGAATACGAAAAAATACTATTGCTCCCTAAACTTTCACAAAGGTAAAAATTTAGTTGTTGAATTTTAATTGATAGCGATTTAGTCTATATATTTTCAAATTTATAACAATTTAGTCACTATATATACTTTGAAATTTATAATAATTTAATCTCTATTATAAAAAATCTCTTGAAAATTAAGTGTAAACTTTTATTACGTAACAACTTAATCTTTCTATAAACAGTTTATTTATATATTTGTATAAAAAATTTCATTAAATCATTACAAATAATAAATTAGAGAGATTAAATTGTTACTCGTTAAAGTTTAAAGAATAAATTATTATTTGAAAAAAGAAATTTAGTATTACATAAATTAAAAAAAAATTCATAGTAAGTCTATTTATTAATTAATTGTCATAATATAATATAAGTAGACGAAATATTCTGTTTAGGAAAAAATAGTCACGTTTCAAAATAAAAAGAGAATGAAGGCGGCTGGCATTGGGACCCACAATTTTTCTCATTTGTAAATTTATTTTAAACTATGTTTTCATGAATTGACATGGCGGCTTTCCCTTCCATTTCTCTTATTTTATTTTCAGATATATATAGAGAGAGAAATGGATTTTTCTAATTTCTTCAAGACAAGTCTTATTGTCATCATTCATCCAATGAACACCTCAAATCATTTTGCCCTTTTTCTTTTCCTTTGAGGAAAAAGTAGGGGTATAATTGGAATTTCTTCAAGTATGTAGAAATAGACGTATCTACAATCATATCGATTGATACTCGTATGTTAGGTGAACTCCTCGATTGAGAAGTCCAACCAACTATAATATAGTTTACTGATTAAGACGTACATTTATATCCTCTCTAAATCAATACATGAGTTGACTTCCTTGCAATTAAATATGGGTAATATGAATATTTAGCATAGAAATATCATATGGTGACCAATATATGAACGTAGTTTAATTGGTATAAAGTATGTCTCAACTATCGATAAAGAAATTTGAGATTCGAATTCTCCACCTCACATAGCGTTGTACTAAAAAAAAAAAAACAACAATACATAGGGGTGTGTTGATTCGAATCTTTAACCTTTAGATCAAGGATATAATGTTTTGATAAGCTAAAGTTAAACCATGTTTAGGTTGAAAATTATGCTATCAATTAGGAATTTGATTGAACATTTTAAATTATATAGATGAAATTGAATATTATAGAATACTACAAAACTAAAGTCTCGTTTAGTAACCGTTTTGTTTTTGAAAATTAAGTTTATAAACACTATTTTCACCTCCAAATTTCTTCTTTTATTATCTATTTTTTTTACTAGTGGTTTAAAAAACCAAGTCAAATTTTATAAACTAAACAAATAGTTTTTAAAAAGCTGTTTTTGTTTTTGAAATTTGGCTAAGAATTCGACCATCATAATTAACAAAAATGTAAATAATTGTAAGAAATGGAGAGGAAATAAACTTAATTTTTAAAAATAAAAAATAAAAAACAAAAAACAAAAAACGAAATGGTTATCGAATAGGAACTAAACGAACCCATTTGTTAACTATAATTTGATTCTTTCCACAACCTACCAAAAGTGAGAAATCATTGATAGATTCTTTATGCTGATTAATCTTTATGGGATAAGACTTTATTAGCAAATATTGTCTTAGTCAATCATCAATTATCATCACAAAAAGCAATAAATTAACTCTGCATTTGACATGATCTTTCTCTCTAGAAGTTAAAAGTTTGATCCTTTACCCATCAATTATTAAAACAATATTGTCAAGAGAAAAAGACATGAACCTATCAATCAATACTTATACCATTGGATTCAATAATTTCCCAAAATGCCAATTGATGAAATCATATACTTTTAGAAAAATACATCTCTATTTGCTTATTCAATTTCAATACCGCTATTGATTAAACAAAGTTGAATTTTTGTATGAACTACAAAAATCTAATGATATATTTATCTCTAAAATAATTAGATTTTGTTCACAACTAAGTTGAAGGGAGGAGAATTAAATCCTTATTAGATATCCTTCACATATTTTGTTATTTAATGTTAGAATCAACAATCAATTATCTAAATTAATTATCAATGTAAAATATAAAAAGTTTAGTACTATCGAGTCAATTACTTACTGTAAGTTTCTGAAATTAAATTTGACAGAAAAATAAGACAGAAACATGTGGCAATCAATTGTTACCGTAATCAATAGGTCAAAATATCAATTATGGATATTAATGGTTACCGTAAATAATAAATTCAGAAAAAAAGAGAGTAAACTACTATTTTAAAATCCACAACTGCATTAATGATTTTCTGAAAATATATTAAATTTATTTATTTTCTCTAAAAACATATATCATTTGCAAATATATATATATATATATATATATATATATATATATATATATGTATATATGTGTATATATATATATAAGAGGCTGCTCTTCTAAAAAAAAAACAGAAAAATTCCTTATATATTCATAATAATTGAATCAAATGTGGGAGAGTTGAGAAATATCAAACTCAACTTTTAAAGCCATGTGATGACAAGACAAGAAATCTTTGACTTTTTTCGAATATTGAATGACTCAAGTCAAACGTAAATTTCACTCTAAACCCTTGGAATTAATTTTTTTTCTTTAAGAAAAGAAAAGAGGATTTTCAAAATTAAAAAAAAAAACTATTTGTACAAAATAATAAAATTTTAAAATCTATCAATAATAAAAAGGGATAGAAACGTTAATAGAAATCTATTAATATTTATCAATATTTTTTTATTATTTTTATAAATAATTTGATATTTTTCTATCCGTAAAAATTTTTGAAAGATAGAGACTCCACTGAATATTGTAGTGTAGGCCTATGAAATTAAAATTTAAAAATGGAATGGAAAAGGAAATATTCTTTTTAATGATAAAAGAAAAGTACATATAACCACCACCCTCAAATTATGCAAAAATTGCTTCTTTATCAAGCCATCCTCTGCCTTTGTGCCACCGCCATTATCAAAATCTCTTTGTCCTTCTTCATACATCACTAACTTGGCCACCAAGCCACTAAATACCAAAATACCAATAATCCCAAATTCACAAATATGCCATTTTTCTTACCCTTTCAACTTGCTTTTCACATGATAAGCTTAATTAAACTCTCGACTTTATCAAAACCTAATCACTCCTCATTTCTACATGTTTAGTAATAATAATAATAAAAAAAAAGTCTTAAGATTACCCTTTATCAATACACCAAAGACTTTAGCTTCTAATATTTTTAGAGATAGATGTTGTCCCTACAATAATTACTTTTAGTTTAAAAGTCGTGTTGGCGCAGAAAATTACCATGCAGGACGTTAAGCACTCCCGAGTCTCTAAAGCCGATCTACATGAAAGTACTTACACTAATATGGGATTGAAAAGAATACACTCCAATACCTAAATAGTATTTAATGCAACAAAACACAAAGAGAATTTCTCACTTGAAATTACTTACTCGCTTCGTATTGAGGTTGTCAAAATGGGACTATTTATAAGAACCAAAACCTTTGTTTTCCAAACAAATACAGAAATCGAGAGTCTGACATTCTATTTTGAGACGCACAAAGCTCTTGAACGTTTAGTGACCAAATAGATTCGAGAAAGTAGAAAGTGTGAAACCCGTTATTAATCTATTTCTAATATATGTTTGATAACTTCTAGGTAAGTAAGTCTGTCCCTGTGTTGTCCATGGCCTTTGATGGTCAAATTTATGTGTTTGTGTGTGATTCTCACTCTACATTACCTTACACTTGCTTCTCTGGCTCTAATCATCCTCGTAAGGTTTTGCCAAACACTTGCCATAAAGAAAAGCAGCAAAATCAAACAAGAGACAAAATCAGCGAGTCATCTTATAAAGGGAATCAAAAGAAAAGGCATCAAGTAGGACAGATAAGACCAAACTCAGAGTTTGTCTCTCTATGACAGAACAGAGGAGGAAAGCAAAAATAAAAATGACAGTTTCTGAATATACAATTGGTGCAGAGCAGCAGGCAAAACTTATCAGACTTGCATGGACGATAACAATTATATAACTTAGCAGTACAAATGAGAGTTGAACAAAAAAAATATCTTGGACGGCTCTAAAAGCACAAAGAAAAACCCAAGAACTCTCTCCCTCTACCAAAACATTATCACAGATTGCATCCTCACAATGGTTTTATTTTCTAGATCAAATTCACTCAAGACAATCTCTTTTTTTTTTTTTTTTTTTTTTTCCCTTTTTTACTGCTCTCAATACTAATATCTCCTAACTGCAAAACTTACATGCATGATATACTCAACGTCTCGTCAAACCAAGAAAACTCCTTGTCAAATTCTATGTCCATCGGAGGAAGATCGAGTGCCCCGAGACTGTTTTCGATGTTGTATAGAGTACAATTGTCTATGTAGTTCATATCATCAGATAACTGATCGAAATCGTTGCAGATCAGTGCATTGTCTTCAAGAACTTGAAAATCCAATTCACGGTCATCTAATGGCGGTATTGGCATCGCCATTGGCATCGGTGTCTCTTCCAAGATGTTTGAAATGGACTGCTCTTCTTTATAGATGGATTCCAGCATGTCTTCAACTCCATCAAGCACAACCATACATTTTTCTGTGATTGTATGTTCCTTGGTGTGATCCACATTGAATTCTTCAATTACATTCTTGAGTCCATTGCTGCATAAACTTCCAGTACACAGATCAAGTACTGATGACGGTGAAGGATGGGAAAACATTGCCATAATTTCTGCAGATTCAACAGTGTCTTCAACAAGTGATCTGATCTTCTTCTCCTCAAATTTCTCTCCACTTAGCTCACTGCTGTAATTCTCCATGGATTGCATACTTTCAAACTCATGCTTCTTTCTCTGATAAGCAACAGCAGCTTCTTCTGCAGTGTTATAAGTACCGAGCCATAATCTTCGACCGCGAAAAGGATCGCGAATCTCTGCCGCATATTTCCCCCATTTCCTTCGTCGAACGCCTTTATACATCGATGATGATCTCTGTGTGCTTCTACTGCTTTCTTTTACTTCAGTCTTGGTTTTGAATTTGCCTCTATCAGTCCTTTCTTTCTGTGAGCTCTCCTTGGATGGTTTTCGGTGGATATCGGGAAACGGTATCTCCCAAACAATCTTCTTAGCCCCTTGATTGACATTGACACGTTCATCTTCTTCACTTGAGTAGTCGGTGGCATCAGGATCGTGAAACAGTACACGAATTTTCCTAACAGAACTGGATTTTCCTTCTTTTAGGTGCTTCATTTTCTTCTCTTCTTTACCATACATATCGCCGATTGGAAACTGTCTTTGGAATCACGACGTTTTATCCTCAAACTATAATGAACAAATAAAAGAGGGCAAAACTTGTTTTAGGAAAAAGGGTGAAAAATTGAGAGGGTGGCCGGGAAATGGAAGGCAGAGAAAGTTTTAGGCGATCTTTGATGTCAACGAAAACCCAAAACCCTGAAACAAAAATGAACCAAAATTGAGAAAAGAATATGATATCTGAAAGAATCTTGAAATCTCTTCACTCCAGAACAAGACCTGCAGGAGGAAAAAAGAAAAGGAAATGAAACAAAGACCAGAAAAAAGGGTTTTAAAAAAACACCCATAAACCCATAATCGGTCGAAGATAACGGAGTCTCAGGTATTAAACTCTTAAAATAAACAAAACCCACATACCGATTTGATCTTAACTGCATGAAAATGGGTCGAAAACTTTGTTGTTGCCAAGAATCAAATTGCATGTGAAGTGCGAAAAACAGAGGCGAAGAAGAAAACCAGAGCTGCTTCAAAGCTCCAGAGGACAGACGAAGCTCAGAAGACATA